>NW_007730797.1:112385-123886 GCF_000696425.1 Galeopterus variegatus | reverse complement strand
TTGTTTGAAAGATTTTATAGTGCAGGTTTTGGTAAAGTTTTTTTAATAAAAAGTTGATAACCACAATGCACAAATTTCATTTGAATCCCAAGGTTCTACCCCAATTCCCTTCAGACATGCTCTTATCATCAGTAATACTTACGCAGATCTGCCTTCCACATCTAGTTTGACGGGACTGACCCCCTTTTTAGCAAGGATTGAGGACACTTTTTCTACATCCCCCCTTTCTGCTGCTTTCATCAGTCGGTCATCATATTTGTTCCAATCTGCTGCATGCTACAAAAAGAAAAGAAAACATAACATACTATATTAGTAAGATTTTCTAAAAAAGGAAGGAAAAAAGAGAAAGCAGTACTGCACATCACTTATTTTTCAATTACATCCCAAATTTTCTTCTCCTTGCTGTGCTAAATTCACTAGAAGAGCAGAGTTATAAGCCTTCCCCAAACACATGATATACAACAAATATATTATACGATTTTTTTTTTTTTTTTTTTTTTGTCTTTTCTCGTGACCGGTAAGGGAATTTATAAGCCTTCCCCAAACACATGATATACAACAAATATATTATACGATTTTTTTTTTTTTTTGTCTTTTCTCGTGACCGGTAAGGGAATCGCAACCCTTGGCTTGGTGTTGTCCGCACCGCGCTCAGCCAGTGAGCGCACCGGCCATTCCTATATAGGATCCGAACCCGCGGCCTTGGTGCTATCAGCACCGCACTCTCCCGAGTGCGCCACGGGGCCAGCCCTATATTATACGATATTTTTAAGAAAAAGAATGTTTTTCATATTCTCCGCCCGTTCCCTTTGCCTTCAGGGAAAAGAAACGAAAGTAATAGTTGTGGAACACCTACCCTGTGCCATGCATGAACATTTCAAACAACGCTAGTAAACTAAAATTATCATCTCCATTTAACAGATGGCAAGATTCAAGGCTCTGGGGGCATTAAATGGCTTAAGTGGCCAAGACCAACCATGACTTCTATAGTTCCAAAATCGGTGTGCTTTTCCTATCTCCTAACTCACACTTTCAAATTTGGCTCTGCTCACGCATCTCCCAGAACCCTTCGATGCAATGGAATTCAGTATACACTTTAAGAAACTATTCGTCCCCACCCTTTATTTAACAGGTACTGCTGGAAATATATTTTGGGAGGCAAATTATGTACACACACATATATACATATTTAATAGAGAAAGCAATCCACTATGCTTATATGTTAGAATAAAAAGAAACTTCTACATAGGAAAAAAAAAAACTAAAAAAACGATTCTAAAGTATTAACTACTTCAAATCCTAAAATAACAGGATTACAGGTGACTTTTAGTTCTGCTCTTTTATATTCAACATGTATTGCTTTTGTTAAAAAACAATTAATTTTAACAAAAACTTGTGTACATGTATTTAAAAGGAAAAGATCAAAGGCAGTTTCTTTAAATAGGAGAACGTATCACATAACATACATTTTAATTGTATCAAGGTTATCTTTAGCTTTGATTGCAGGAAATATATTCAAGACATTCTGAAGCCAATAACTTGGATCTTTTCTCAGGAAGCAGAAATGTCAGCGCACAGAACTAAAGTACACGTTAATTAAACAGGTAAGATTTTAACCCTTTAAAATATGATACCAACTTACTGCTAAATTTTGTGCTAAATCAGTATTATTTCTAGAACAAAAAAAGATCTACATATTTTTCATTTAAATTACAAAGTGAATCATATGCCCACAAATACCACAACAAACCTCTGGGGAAAAAAACTGAATCGCTTGCATATTCTCTAAATGTTTTCTCAATGTGATTATTTTATATCTACTATCCCCTCCAAACCAAAAAAGATTTTAAAAAGTCATCACCAATTTTCTAATAAGCAACCCACTGATTAAAAATGAATATGGAAATTGAATGTGGAAAAAAGATAAATATATTACATTTTTAACTCACTCCTGAAATTTAATATTTTAATGGAACCTAGTTCAACTACCTATACAAACTTCAGAATTATCTCTAAATTAATTAAATTTGGTGATGAATGCACTTCCTAACTTCAAAAGCTTAAACTGCCAACTATGAGTAGAGAATAGCCCTACTTATTGCCTCAAAAACTAAACTACATTTTAGGCATCACTTTTGTTTAGCTTTAAAACAAAACAAACAAACAAAAAACAGTTTACTGACTCTAATTCGGGGAGTGGTAGTAGATGTAGGTTTAAGAAACATTGTGTTTTCAAATGCCTAAGGAATTAAGTCATGTTTAGCTCACAAATACTCGCTCTAAATTATTAGTTTATATAAATTAAAACAATCTCAACTTTGTTTCCAAGTAAACTTGCTGGTAAAGAAAGAAGCTATTGAAATAACTAAAATGTTGTAAAAATCCAAAAGTAGTAGAAATCCAAAAGTAAGGCTTCTTAAAAGACAACTAAATGTGATTAAAATCTCATATTAGCATATAATTTTCAATTCTACTCCACTAAGCACCGCTTTCAGTTCTGGTCCAATGTCAGTTAACAGTAACACTTCTCAATTATTAAGATTCTATCATGTGCTTTTTAAAACCCTAAAAAGAAATAAGAACCTTTGTTTTCTATCACTGACCCCAATCTGTTAATCAAGTAAATCAGGAAGAAATAATAATACAAAGAAACAAAAATTAATAAAACAGTAGTACATTTTAAAAGAACACAGTTCAGAAAGCCTAACAGAATCTTTTGTTCTACTGTACTACTAGAATACCTACTCTGTTATCCGGAGCACAAGAAAACCAACAGTTCATCATAGACACGATTTAGTCTCTTGTGGCTAACAGCAAACTACTTTGCATTAAGTTACAAATCTCTGTAGCTCACAAAGCAAGTCCTCAGACAAACTCCTAACAAGTGACTCAGTCCCTCACATGCTGTGCTACACTTAGCTTGGGTCTCTAACGATATTTTCGTCATCTTCGGGATCCTTCTTCGCCTTCATAATGCTCGAAAATTATCTTCCCTGCTGCGCAGCACTTGATTAAGAGCAGCCCCAAGTCAGGTACTGTAACTCCTCCTATTTCTTATCCTTCAGGAGCTGTCTTTCAAAGTTGTCCCTTTCAGGGACCCCACTGGACAACTTGAACAGCAATCTGCATCCTGCTGCCTCAACATTGCAACACACATGCCACAGTGGATGATAAAACTGTCCACATCCAAATTTTCCAGTAAACAGTGTGCAGTCTGTCTCCCATTGGTCAGGTTCTATTTTAGATTCCATAGGACTTAACAGCTGAGTGATAGAAAGGAGCAGCTAAGAATATATTGTAAATGCATGCTTTTCCTCTGAGTAATAAATTTCAGGTCTACTGGGGAAAATGACAAAAACATATTGTAAAATGTGCTTATGTATCAAAACAACTTGTGTGGCACAATGAAAACATTGTTAAGAGTCAAATTTGGTTATCCCACAAAACAATATTTAAAACCAGTTTCACTTTCAGGATGATCTAACATGAATAGCCTTGACAAACAGAACACAAAATTCTATTTTAAGCAAATGTGTCACACTTTAACTTAAGGAAACACACAAACACACGCACCCAGTAACACTTTCAAATTTTCTTCCTTTTATTTCATATCCCTATCAGTCTCATTCTGCATACAACCAGGTTTCAGCTTACAACGGCTGCCAGTCTGTCTCCTAGCATGTTAAATGAGAAGAGCCAGAGGCACTGCCAAGACATTAAATATAATACATCATGATAAATAGTTTTCAACAAATTTAAATTTAACTCAGTACTCTTAATTTCCAAGTTTAGCACCCTGCCTGATATGACAAGTAAATATTTTATCAGTGGAAAGTCAAATTATCTGGATTCAGTGCATTAAAAAAAAAACAATGAACAAATTAAATGCTAAAGGAGGCAAATACATTAAACACTGGGCTACACTATAAATAAAACTACATTTAGGGACAAAGGAGACAACTTCTCCACATTCTCCGTGATATCCATACTTGTACAACATTCCATACATAACCAAGGCCAGTACACTCACAAGCTCAGAGTGTTTTTTACCATGTTCTAATTACCACAATAGCATGAAAATAATTTACACTTCCTCCAAAAAGACACATTCAAGAAAACTGCTTCATGGAAATGCAAAGCATTCCAAATACAAGTGTTTATAGGAAGGAGGTAACTGCTATACATCATGCTGTCAGTTAAAAATTCAGTTATGAACTTCAACAAGAAATCCATTTCCTACTATTTAAATGTAAAACATAAGGCCCATATACTAATTATAAAATATATAAGATCACACACCATAATGTATTATTTTTGGAACAATGTTTTTTCCCCAAACCACATGTAATAACACAATGGAGACTCCACCCAGTCTATCTCACCCTTCTTCAGAGGAAATCTGTGATAGAACTCAGGCCCTGTCCTTTGGTTAACAAAGCAAGCACATTCTTTCTAGAAATAGGACAGCAAAGGCAAAGGAAATAAAAAAGAAGGGAAAACTTGTAACGAGTAACGAATGCCATATAAGGAGCTGTCTATGCTCAGGAGATGGGATTTATGTGTCCTAGCGTACTATGGATGTCCTGAGCTGCCACCTCCCCAGCCTCTCTGGCTTAATCTCCTGCTCCTATTCTCACACCCTTCTATTTCCCAAGAGCCCTAACTAAATTCCTGCCTTTGGGTTCCCCTGTGCTGTAAAAGTTTCTTCCCTCCCCTTCATTCAGATTCTTCTCAAATATCATGTCCTCAGAGAGGGCTCCTCTGTATGTAAACAGCCCCTCCAACCCACCACTCTTTACCCTCGTACAGTTTTACTTTTCTTCAGAGTGCTTATCAGTATCTGCCATCACATCATATATCACATATATGTTATATGTATGATACCATATATTTATTGTCTATCAGCAGCCCCTCTAATTTGACTAGATATCTAAGATCTCTACTATGTCTGATTTGAAATTATAAAACTAAATTTTAAATCAGTAATTTAGTAGTCACCAGATTCTTACCTATGTTAAGGACCAAAATCCAACTCTGCTTCATGAATCCTCTTTTCTCTTGAACTAAATTGTTAATCAGGCCAGATCTGGAATACACATTTACTAGTGACATTGTTTCTCTCAATAAACGGTCCACATTCAGAAAATAAATATCTATTGACCTGAGATGACTGCAGGAAGCCATGAGTGGCTCAGTTGATTATAACTGAGCAAACCCTACTCCTTATAAAAGATCCTTCTTGAAACTTATCTCCTATACATTTACAACTCAAGTCTTTCCTCACCACTCTATGAATCCCACTGAACTCCTCAGAAAGCACTGTAAATAATGGTTGACAAATATGTTTTGGAGTCAGGCAAACCTGGGTTCAGACTCCAGCCCTGCTACTTACCTGCTGTGTACAAGTGGGAGAATTTATTTATACTTTCTAAGCTTCAGTTCCCTACAAAGCAAGGACAATAGAGAACTTATCTATATAAAATCAAATAGCTAATGCATATGACAGATCTCAGCACTGTGTTTGGCAGATATTAATGTCCCAAAATGGTAGACATTGGTGACTATTCCTAGTCAGAGACACTAATCAAAAGGAAATTCTTTAAAAAATTAACAAAGTAGTAAAAGAATTTCAAGCATTTATTCTGCCTTTCCTATGTTAACTGTAACTCAGAGTAACCAAATAGTTAATGTAGGTAAGTTTGTCTTTATAAAGGCATTACAACTAATAAAAAAAAAAAATAGAATTTCGCCATTTTGCAATCCCTACTCAATGGATCTAGGCAATGATCCTCAGTAGCTGCTAACATCACAAAAAGATAATCAAACCTTAAGTACCTCCTGATGGTCATAAATTCCACCACCCATGATGCAGTCTAAGCAAACATTTAAAAATAAAAACCCAACCAAACCTCTAGGGCTAACAATTTACAAGAAATACAGGGGACTAAGGAACATAATAAATTATGTCAGAAGGATTTCATCACAGGATGCAATCAGAAAGATCCAACATAGAGGAAACTATGGTTTCTTAAACAAAATATAGCAAGAAAAAAAGACAGAAGTGAAACTATAGATTAAAAGTGACTTCAGA
The DNA here is from genome assembly GCF_000696425.1 of Galeopterus variegatus. Lineage (NCBI taxonomy): Eukaryota > Metazoa > Chordata > Mammalia > Dermoptera > Cynocephalidae > Galeopterus > Galeopterus variegatus. The sequence continues at coordinate 117,795 of NW_007730797.1, read as the reverse complement.
AACATATCAACCAATCACAAGACACGGAACTTAAGTACACTGATTAAACAAACTACATCTTTAATAAAAACAATTGGGGAAATGTGACTATTGACTGGAAATTTGATGATATTAAAGAAATACAGTAAATTGAGGATTTTGGTGTAATGTTATAATTATTTTTAAAACTCTATGTTATAAAAATACATAATGAAATATTTTTAGATAAAACAATGCCTGGTATTTGCTTCAAAAATAATCAAAACAATCAGGTGGCAAATGGAATTCAACAGCACATTTGAAAGATTATTCATCATGACCAAATTAAACTTATTCCTAGAATGCAAGGATGGTTCAAGATATGAAAGTTAATCAGTGTAATACACCACACTAACAGGACAGAAATCACATGATCATCTCAATTGATGTAGAAAAAGCAAGATTTGACATCCTTTCCTGATAAAACACTCAATGCACTAGGAATAGATGGAAATTAATTCAACATAATAAAGATCATAAATGAAAATCCCACTCACATTATACCTAATTGTGAAAGACAAAAGCTTTTCTTCTAAGATCAGTCACAAGACAGGATATCCACTCTCACCATTTCTATTCCACATGGTACTGGAAGGCCTAGTCAGAGCAATTAGGCAAGAAAAAGAAATAAAACACATCCAAATTGTAAAGAAGAAGTGAAATTATCTCTGTTTGCAGATGACATGATCTTATATGTAGAAACCTTAAAGATTCCACATACAAAAACTGTTAGACCTAATAAACAAGTTCAGCAAAGTTATAGGATAAAAATTAACACCCCCAAATCAGTTGCACTTCTATGCACTAACAATGAAAAATCCAAAAACAAAATTAAGAAAACAATTCCATTTACAATAACATCAAAAAGAATAAAATACTTAGGTACAAATCTAACCAACTAGGTGAAAGACTTATACACTGAAAACTATAAAACATGTCTGAAAGAAATCAAAGAAGCCACAAATAAATTGAAAGACATCTCATGCTCATAGATTTGTAAGATGTAATGTTGTTAAGATGTTAATATTCCCCACAATGATCTACAGAGCAACAAAATCCCTACAAAATCCCAATGGCATTTCTTGCAGAAATAAAAAAAACCCATCCTAAAATTCATATGGAATCTCAAGGGACCTCAAGTAGGCAAACAATCTTGAAAAAGAAGAACAAAGTTGATGGGCTCACAATTTCTGATTTCAAAACATATTACAAAGCTACTGTTATCAAAACAGTGTGGTACTGGCATAAAGACAGATATATAAAACAACAGAATAGACTAAAGAGCCCAGAGATGAATCCTCATGTATATATTTACTCAAATAATCTTTGACAAGGGTGCAAAGAACACTCAATGGGGAAAGAAGAGTCTCTTCAACAACTAGTGTTGGGAAAACTAGATATCCACATCAGAAGAATGAAATCGGGCCCTTATTTTATATCAGATACAAAAACTGACTCAAAATGGATTAAAGATCTAAACTTAAGAACCAAAACTATAAAACTCCTAGAAGGAAACATAAGAGAAAAGCTTCATGACATTAAATTTGGCATAGGCTACAAAAGCAAAAATAAACAAGTGAGACTATATCAAACTTAAAAACCTCTGTGCAACAAAGGAACAATTGAGAGAGTGAAAAGGCCAGCTAAGAATGAGAGAAAATATTTGTAAATCATATATCTGATAAGGGACTAACATACAGAATAAATATTTTTTAAATCCTATGCCTCAATAACAAAAAATAATAGTAACTTGATTAAAAAATGGGCAAAAGAGTTAAATAGACATTTCTCAAAAGATAATATACAAATGGCCAGCAAGCATATAAAAAGATGCTCAACATCACTAACTATCAGAAAAAAAAACCCAAAACCACAGTGAGATATAACCTCACATTCATTAGGGTGACTACTATCAAAAAAAACAAAAAACAGGAAGTAACAGGTGTTTGCAAGGATGTGGAGAAACTGGAACCCTTGTGCACTGCTGTTGGGAATGTAAAATCGGACCACTATGAAAAACAGTATGTACATTCCTCAAAAAATTAAAAATAGAATTACCATATGATCCAGCATGTCTGCTTCTGGGTATACACCCAAAAGAACTGAAAGCAGGGACTCGACTAGATACATATACATTCATAATTCATACATTATTCACAACATTTAAGAGGTGGAAGCAACCCAAGTGTCCACTGATGGATGAATGGATAAACAAAGTGTGGTATATACATATAATGAAATATTATTCAGCTTTAAAAGTAAAGAAGATGCTGACATATGCTACATCACGAATGAAACTTGTTGACATTATGCTAAGTGAAATAAGCCAGTCACAAAAGGAAATATATTGTGTGCTTGAACTCATATGAGGGACCTGGAGCAGTCATATTCATAGAGGCAGAAAGTAGAATGGTGGTTGCCAGGGGTTACAGGGAGGGGAGGATAGGGGGGTTTTGTATAATGGGTAGAGAGTTTCAGGTTTGCAAAATGAAAAGAGTTTTAGAGATGGATGGTGGTGATGGTTGCACAACAACGTGAATGTACTTAATACCACTGAACTATACACTTAAAAATTAAGATGGTAAACTTTATATTATAAGGTAAAAGACAAAATACAGTTGTTGCTATAAAATAAATATAACCTTCTAACATATATCATTTATTTCACAAGGTAGATCTAACTAGATGATAACTTTAAACTCTAAATCAACAGACCAAAAAAATCACTTGTTTTAATACTGATTCTCATATTAATATCAATTGTAAATTCATAACTTTTTCACAAATATGAAAATTTTTAATTTTAAAAGTAATGCTTGTTCAGTATAGAAACTCTAGAATACATTTACATTTATAAATAAAAATAGAGATAACATATAATGTCACCATTATTAGGAGGAAGAGCATATTTTTGGTTTGGGACTTGGAGGTACTTTTAAAACACTTGTATTTAGATACATCCATGAGCCTGGAGCTTTGAGAAGCCTGACCATATTAAAAATTTTGTATATTAACTTCTAGTCTCTTTTCTGTTAAAAGGTCTAATCAAGATTTTTTTAAAACCTGTATGACTCTAATACTGAATATTAATTTCAATAATTAGGATAGAAAGTCTCCTGAGAAGAAATTTATAGATGCAAATAAATAAGCGGACTTTAACACATATGCAAATCCATATAAAACACCTTCTATTTAAGGGATGGACAACACATCACAGCTAAAATGATTTGGTTTTCAGTTTCAGCCTAAAGGCAATTTTTGATACATTATCCAAAAGAAAAATACAGAGATGACAGCAAAACTTTCATAGAAAACTGCTTAAAAGCCAAGAGGAGTCACACTGAAAATAAGTATCTAATTCATGGATCTGAATTTTGGTGCCATGGACCCCTTCAAGAATCTAAAGAAAGCAATGGGTCATTTTTTTAAAATTGCATATAAGTACTCTGTGAGACAGGACAAACCAAACTGCTTTTCCTACTCTCACACTCACCACAGAATACTTCTGTGATCAGATGCTTGGAGGTTTTCCCCCACACACCAAGCAATCCAACAGAGGACAACAACTGGGTGCCCTACAATATAATTCAAATCTGACACTATCTACCTGGAAATACTGTCAGATCCCAGGGTTAATGGCTTTATCCCACAAGATTGCTACAGCCCACCTCTCACTTCAGATGCCAATTGCAAGCCACAGGTTGTGACCTGTACTTCTGACCAACCTGCTATAAATCATGGTTCCCAGACCTCCTCCTCCAGTTTGAATAATTTGCCAGAGTGGCTCACAGAACTCAAGAAAACACTTGTTTACTCATTTATTATAAAGGATATTACAAAAGATGCAGATGAACAGCCAGATGGAAAAGATGCATAAGAAGAGGTACATAGGAATGATATAGGAGGTGCTCAGCTTCCCTGGACTTGGGTCCCCAGGACACGCATCTGGGTCACAAGGAAAATTACTTTTGCCAGTTAGACCTATTTTTAGCACCAACAAAGGAAAATGAGACCACAAGGGGCTGTATGCAAATCCAGTGGCTAGGCATGCTCAACAGAGAGCGCAGAATATTCTTGAATATGCCTGTATATGTGATAGGGTCTGACCAATGAACATGCTCCAGGAAGAGACCAACTGAGCATGTGCAAGACTAAATGTTACATAAGTGGGAGCCACCCCCTTAACTGAATATTCATTAGATAGAGAAATAAAAGCAGGATCCCAGCAGAAGGGGGAGTTGTTTGCTCACTTTCCTGGAAGCAAGGCTAAGTTTGCTGGCTCAGGTGTGTATACTTTACTTTATATCCAACTTAATTTCAGCAAACAGCTGTTTATTCTCTTGAGCCTGTCTGCACTTAGTACTGAACCTTAAGTATGTTTTTCTGGCTTTTGTGTTAGACTTGATGCTGTACTAAACTTACTTTTGTGTTAAACTTGGTGTAGGCCCTGCTCAATCTCTGGAGCTATGCCACACTCTCTCTGTGGAACCTGTATTTCTTATCTGTTGTATTAAACTTATTCTCACTTTTTACTGTGACTCTGCCCTTGGATTCTTTCCTGTGGCAGAGTCAAGAACCTGGTAAGAGGACAGGGTTAGTTGAGAACAAATATCACACCTCCCCCCATCACCCCCACACCGACCCTACCTCTGACATCAAGAAGGGGTGTAGAGTTTCTTTGCTCTCTCCTGGCTCACCACCCTTCATTCACCTTCACATGTGTAGCAACCAGGAAGCTCTTTGAACTCTGTCCTTTCTGGGTTTTTATGGAGGCTTCCTTACACAGGTATGATTACATCGTTGGCCATTAATAATCAGCTCAACGTTCAGCCCCTCTCCTCTACCCCGAGTTTGGGGGATGGGGCTGAAAGTCCCACCCTCTATCTACCTTGATCCTTCTGGTGACCACCCCCCATCCAAGGTATCTAGGGGCCCCCAGCCAGCAGTCATCTCATTAGTATACAAAAGGCAGTCTTATCACTCTGGAGATTCCAAGCGTTTTAGAAGTTATATGCCAGGAACCAGGGGCAAGGACCAAACTTACTTTGGTCCAATATCACAAAAACATATTCAGAAAAATTTACATTTATTTTCAAGGGGTTCACTTATTTCCTTTGCACAATATAGAACCCATAAACCCCAAGATTAAAAAAAATATATATGTAGGTAAAGAGAAACAGCGAAAAAGTTTTGTCTTTTATATCACATTTACAAAGTACTGAAGAACTGCCAGAAGATTAGATAATAATTAATCTGTTCAATAATAATTTACTGAACATCTATCTATAAAGGGCGTTGGGAAAATAGAATAATTTAATCAGGCCCCCTCGCCTTGGGTCTGGTTGGGGGTGGTGTGGCACATTCTTTGTAAATAAGTTGTGTGTGGGTGGAG
>NW_007730797.1:108099-111830 GCF_000696425.1 Galeopterus variegatus | reverse complement strand
TGTGAAGGGTTTGTGACCCAGTCTGGATAATGGGCTTGAGGGGTCTGTGAGCTCCAGACCCAGCCCTAGCTCGATAAAGGGATATACATATTTCCTTTAACATTCAAAACCATATAATCAATTGATATATACCAATAGTCACATTGAATGCTGCATGTACCATGAGGAACAAAACAGACATGATATCTGGCCTCAGGCAGTACACAGGAATAAAACCCAGTCACTTTTCTCAACTGATCTCACAATATAGTAAGGCAGACAGATACAAGGGTACTTCAAAAAATTCATGGAAAAATAGAATTGAAAGATAATACAACTCTTTCTATGAACTTTTTGAAGATATAATACACTATGATAATAGCACAGTGATTACATGTATGGTATAGAAGTTCAAAAGAGAGAAAAATCAGAAAAGTTCTATAGAGAAGATGACTAAACTATCTACTAAAAGATTAGAAAATCACCAGGTTTGAAATAGCACCACAAATTAGGAAACTACAAAGACAACTTGTGGCCTTTTATGGTCTGTGAAGCAGACCATATTCAAGATATAGCTATCAATTAAAATCTATACACAAATAACTCCCAAATACACCTGCAACCCAGGCTTCTCAAAGCTCCAGGCTCATGGATGTATCTAAATACTTTCTCAACAATTCTTCTCGAGTGTTTTAAAAGTACCTCCAAGTCCCAAACCAAAAACATGCTCTTCCTCCTAAAACCTGATCCTATTCCAAGTTTCACTAACACAGCAAAGACCCACAGATCCATCTGGTTGAACAAGGCAGAAATCTTAAACTCAGTCTTGACATCTTCCTTTTCATGGTCCCCCATCACCAAGTTTGCTGGCCTCACCTCCTCACTGTTACTGAAATCCATCCAACTCATCTCCATGTCCATCAACATTACCCTACTTCAAGTAAGCACCTTCTCTCACCAGGATGACTGCAATAATCTCCTAAATGGTCTGTCCATATTCATTCTAGCCCTTTTCCTTGTGTTCTCCACACTGCAGAGTGATTTTTCCAAAATGGGAACCTAACCGTACTACCACCACCACCACCAACACTCCCTTCTAAATACCCTGTCCACCGCACCTAAAATCCTTCAGTAGCTTTCTATTGCTTTTTGAATAAAGACAAAATTCTTTGATGGAGCCTATAAATCCCTGCACAGTGTTGTCCCTACTTACTTACCACCTCAGCATCATTACATGAGAGGTTAACCCTGTTTCTCATTTTACAAATGCAGAAGTTGAGTTACTAGGAGATTAGAGAATTTTGTCTGCTATAACGCAAATGTAATTAGTTGGAGAATGATTAGAGATTTTTGTTGTTTTGACTTCTTGCCCAGTGCTCTTTCTAATTAAGCTATTTCTCTAATCATCTGAAAAAAATATTCAATGTAAAAATGCAAATATCTTTTTAAAATTTAAACATAACAAACTTAGATGTCCTTTATAGCAAAAAAGGATAAACACTTCCACATCTGCATATGAAAATTTTTATGAAGCACCTACTACATGTCAGGTATGGCACTGGGAATACAGCAGTGAGTAAGACAGCCAAAGTCTCTCTTCTAATGGAACTTGATGTTCTAATGGGGAAAGACAGAAGGCAAACAACTAAGAAAAACAAGAAACTATCAGATATGAATAGGTAAGGAGATGTGATAGAAATGTTGAGGATAGACCATTAGGTTGGGTATCAGGAAAGGTTGTTCTGAGGTAATCTTGCTGATGAGATCAGAATGACAAAGAGCCAGCCTGTGAAAATCTACATTTCAGACAGGGAAAAACTAGTGAAAGGAGCTTGGCATGTCTGAAAGAAGTCCGGTGCAGCTGATGCATAATGAGTAAGCGGGATCCCAGGAAGAGACTAAGGTAGAGAGGAAGGCAGGCACCACCAGATCTAAAAAGTGGGAATCCCAATTTTTATCATAAACATTTTTCAGAGGGGACTTTGTCAAGGATGAAGGCAACTGCCTTATCATAAGTTTCTTTTGGCCATTTCAGAATCAAGTCTAAAAACAATAATTCATCCTGACATAGTTTTTTTTCACTTCCAAGAATTTATATTGAGCAATAGCCAGCTGAATCTTAACTTGCCTTGAAGTATTAATCAATTATCTTAACATAATAGATATAACATGCCTCATCAACTTCAGACCTAGAAACCTAAACAAACCTTGCAATAACTATACCAAAAATCCACCATAAAAAAATAGTACCCCCCAAAATAGAGTTTCACAATCACATCCTCAAGATAAGACTCTCCAAGAAAAAGAATATAGAGGCTTTGCAATAACTATACCAAAAATCCACCATAAAAAAATAGTACCCCCAAAAATAGAGTTTCACAATCACATCCTCAAGATAAGACTCTCCAAGAAAAAGAATATAGAGGCAACTAAATAAAGTCATCTCCAAAGGAAAAGAATATATCCTAAATAAAAACTAAACACACATATATTTAGGCAAATTCCCCCCAAAATATCTAATTGAAACAAAGTACAACAGGCTTCTATAGAACTCTATAATTACCAACATTCTCCTTTACTAAACCCAAGATAAGCTCTACTACAATTCAAAATATAGCAAACAGCAGAGAGCTAAGCTCACAAAGCATAAACATTCCCCAAAGATTAGGCTGCACAATTAAGAACTGTTGTACAGTTCATTGGATTGATGCTGGTTAGAAATATTTCCCCCATTCTATTTAGTACAAAGGTTATTTATTCCTCCCTCTTACATAACAGCAAATTAGAGCTTATGTAATAGAAAAGGAAAAGAAGAATGTTAAAATAAACCATGAAAACAAAAACTGTAAAACCAGCTTCTTTCTCCCTAACCCTTGACTCTCTTCTCTTTACCATTTTTCCTTATCTTTATTTAATTATGCCCCATCAACTTCTCTTATCCTCCCACTGTATGATTTGAAAGTAGGACTCCATGGAACAAATTGAGGAAAGAAAAAATTATATTCTATCAATCATTTTCTAACCAAGGAAATAACAGGATTAATCCTGCTTTATTGGATTCTTCTACACAAAAATATCAAGGATGAAAAAGAAAATGATGATAATGATGATTTAAATAATAAATCTAACCTCTTCAGGGTCTAAAGTAGCTATGAAATCTGAAAAAAAATTTTAAAGAAATGGAGTCAATAAACCTCTGAAAGCACTGCTGTCAAGATTTCCTAACCACCCAGATTGACTCTAGTTGTATAAATTACCAAACTATCTACCCCTCCCTAACACAGGTACTTGTTCCTTTATTAGAACTGTCCAGGCACTCAAAAGAGTTTATTAAAAAATACAGATAGGAAGTTACCTTTCCAATTTTAATAAGTATCATTTGTATTGTAATATTACTTTTTTCACACTTACTCAAAAGAAGAAGCATTAAATTCTAAGTAAATATATGCAAAGATCTTAAACAGAACGAATTATATGCATATCATACAAGAATAGAGCTCTCAGGCAGGTTACATAAGATTTTGTTTAATATCTCCTTTAAAATGTTGAGCAATTGGCTATTTGGGAAAAATAAACTTTGTTCCTTGACATTTTTAGAAAAATGAATTCATATTAGTTCTTAAAACACCTAAATGTCATGAGTGAAATTTCTTTTTTTTTTTTTTTTTCCGTGTCCGGCAACGGATCGCAACCCTCAGTGTCGCCCCCGTACCGGACCGGGACCGGCAACGGGATCGCAACCCTCGGTGTTG
>NW_007730797.1:96617-107113 GCF_000696425.1 Galeopterus variegatus | reverse complement strand
GCATGTGGGATCCGAACCCTCGGGCGGGAGCGCCACCGCGCTTCCCAAGCAGCGCACTATCCAGTGCGCCACCGGGCCGGCCCCATGAGTGAAATTTCTGAAATATAAAGGTAAAAACCGAGGAAGGTCTATTATGCCTCCCACCTCTACACACACCAAGGAGGACAGTTTTAGGAAGCATTCTATGTTTACTGTCAACAAAGTAAAAAGCAAAACAGCCAACTTCAGTTAAAGAGCCTCTGATGAGGTTTGACCACAATGAAAACCAACAAAAGATATTTTTGTTCCTTTGGCTTTCTAGTTTTCCTTGGCTTTGCCAAGAAACATGAATTAAACAAAAATATGTTTGCTAGAACTCAAAAGACTCCAAGAATTTAATTGAAAACAAACCTTACATTACTAGCCAATACTTTTAAAATTTTAAATAGGAAATTAATGAGATGTAAAATATAAGATGATAAAAAGAGGGTTATAGTAAAGTATATGTTTTTGTAAATACATTATAAATTAATTGCTTTTCCTCTTATTTATTAAATGAATAAGTTACACAAATGCATAATTCTTCCCACACAGCTATGATACACAGGATTCTTCCCAGTGAGTCTTAATATACTTGTATGTCTACCTTGTTAAAAATATATGGCTAAATTAATAATGAGAAAGAATGCTTATTTTCATATTTAGGTCCATAATGAAAATATAGCACTTAAAATAAGGATTCTATTTCAAAATTGTTTAAGGAATACTTCTAAGTACTTATGTATATAATTGTTAAATTTTAAGAAGAACCCTTCAAGTTAAGTCATATTGTTATTTCTACTTTCCAAATGGGGTATAAAGAAGCTAAGTAAATTTTGGTGGTAGATTGCATAGCTGCTATTAATTCCTTTTATTCCTGTAAACCCATCCCTTTGCAATGTGACTTTGCCACTCCTCCCATCAAAAGATGGCATTTATTTCCTCATCCCTTAAACCTGGGCTGGACTTGTAACTTATTTTGACAAATAGAATGCAGCAGAAGTGACCTGGTGGGACTTCAGAACCTAGGCCTCAAGAGACCTTGCAGCTTCTACTCTAGCCCTCTTAGGAATGCTACTGGCACACTGTGAACAGCTAGCTCCCTTGAGAATAAGAGATCTTGAAAGAGAAAGAGCTCAGGAGCCCAGCCATGCCAGCTAGCATCAAGTACCAGACATATCAGTGCAGCTACCTTAGCCCATCCAGTCCTAGTGGAGCCACCAGACAATTGCAGCCACATGAGTGATCCAGACAGACAAGCAGAACAACCACGTAGCTGAACCCAGCCCACACAGGTGACCTATAGAGTCAACAGCAAATAAAATAGTTGTTTTAAGCCACTAAATTTAAACCTAGGACTGTCTGAGAGAGCCTAGACTTTCTCCACTAACTAAAGCTACAATTTACTCTTTGGTTTGGAAATGCATATATCTTATAGCCTAATTCAACTTTATAGATATTATATAAGAGCAACAAAATTGAGAAATAATAGTTTATATTTTTGTTTATCCACTGTCTAAAAAAGGGGAATGAGTTGGGCACAGAAATACACCTATTTACCTTCTTAAGAGAAGAAAAACAGATATGTACATTGAAATTTGTAATTGTAATTGTATTCTAAGCTGATAGAATTTTATAGAAGTACTTTCTCCTCTTTCCCAAAGACAAGTAAGTATTCATTTAAAACTTAACAGCATTTACTTGTTTTATTCACAAAAATTGGACTCAGTATGTGCTCTAAAAGAAAATCTAAACAGCTGTGCAATAAAAATAATAATTTCTTAATTTTTGTTAATCTAATAAAATTTGTGGCTTCAATGAAACACTGCTACTGTAATGTCTAATGAGTATATAATCATACTTGAATGGAAACACTAAACTCTGAGTGGACCATAACAGAGCAAGAACCACGTGCGCCTTCTCTATGGGTATCCTTTACAGGTTGGCAAATTTTTTCTACACAGGGCTAGACAGTAAGTATTTTAGGCTTTGCAGGCCATACAATCTCTGTTGTAACTATTCAACTTTGCTACTGTTGGACCAAAACAGCCATATACAATATGTAATGAATAAGCCTGGCTGTGTTCCATTAAAGCTTTATTTATAAAAACAGGCAGTAAATCATAGTTTGCCAACCTCTGTTTTAGGTACTCGGTGATCTTCAGCCAAAATACACCTAGCTTATTAGCTCTAGTCAAACTAATCTGTGTGCTGCCTTATCATGAGACCTATTAGAAAGTACTCTCTATGTTCATATTCTACTATTTGCAAGATAGCACTGTGTATACATGATGGTTAAATTTTATGTGTCAACTTGGCTTGGCTATGTTGCTCAGTTGTCTGGTCAAACACAAAGCCTACATGTTGCTGTGAAGGCATTTTGTAGATGAGAATAACATCTAAAATCAGTTGACCTGAAGTAAAGGAAATTACCCTCTATAATGTAGGTAGGCCTCATTTAGTCACTTGAAGGCTTTAAGAGCAAAAACTAAGGATTCCCACAGAGGAAGGTATTCTGCCTCAAGATTGTAACGTAGAAAACTGCCTGAGTTCCCAGCCTGCCCTACAAATTTCATATTTGTCAGCCCCCACAATCACATAAGCCAATTCCTCATAATAAATCTCTTTTCATATATACTGTCAGCCTTCCATATCCATGGGTTCCATATCTGTGGATTCAACCAATTGTGGATTAAAAATATTCAGGAAAAAAATGCATCTGTACTGAACACAGACTTTTTTTCTTGTCATTATTCCCTAAACAATACAGTATAGCAACTATTTACATAGAATTACACTGTATTAGGTATAAGTAATCTAAAGATGATTTAAAGTATACAGGAGGATGGGCATAGGTTATATGCAAAAACTATGCCATTTTATATCAGGGATTGAGCATCTACGGATTTCGGTGTCTGCAGGAGATCCTGAAACCAATCCCCCATGGATATCGAAGGACAACTATATACATATATCCTATTACTTCTATTTCTCTGGAGACCCCTGATTGATATAGATTTGACCCTTGAACAACGTGGAGGTTAGGGGCACTGACCCCCCACACAGTCAAATGTCTGCTATAACATTTGACTCCCTCATGTGCAGGTGGCGATTTGGCCACACTATGGTCCCGAGCCTTGTGGTTACTTAAGTAGTAGTTAAGTATTAACTTAACTACTTAACTTCTAATAACCTACTTAACTTCTAATAGCCTACTGTTAGGTAGCCTACTTAATTATTTGGTGAAGTATGTCATGAATGCATGACATATCTAACCAAAAATGTTCTAATATATTTATTTTAAAAAATCTGTGTATAGGGCCGGCCCGGTGGTGCACTGCTACAGTGCGCCGCTTGAGAGTGCGGCGGCGCTCCCGCCGAGGGTTCGGATCCCACATACAGACCAGCCGCTCACTGGCTGAGCGAGGTGCGGGCGCAACACCGAGGGTTGCGATCCCGTTGCTGGTCCCAGTCCGGTACGGGCGCGACACTGAGGCGCGACACGATCCACTGCCGGTCACAAAAAAAGACAAAAAAAGGAAAAAAAAAATCCGTGTATAAGTGGACCCAAGCAGTCTGAACTCACATTGTTCAGGGTTTGTATATTAAGGTAATATGCTCTTAAATTTAAAAAGAGATATACTCTGATTTTTTGCACAGCATCCAAAAGTTGTGGTACATTGTATTATTATTTGAAATTATTCACTCTCCTGCTTCCTTGTGAGGCATTTATATATACATACACATGCACATACATGCGCACACACACAAGAGTACTTCAAAAAATTCATGAAAAAATAGAATTAAATGATACAAATCTTTCTACAAACTTTTTGATCTACCCTTGTGTGTGTGTATATATATACGTACATATATCTCCATATGTAGACATGTGACTTGTATATGTCTAATATGAAAGGAATAGACATCCCTAAATTATTGGTTTTGGGCTCACTCATGTGATATGTTTGGCCAATACAATGCAAACATATGTGATATACAAATCTAATCAAAAGCTTTAAGCAGCAATCCAAGTTTGGGCCAGCGTTCTTGAGTCTGGGCCAGCATTCTTGCTTCAGTACTTTGTCAAGAGATTGATATCTCATACAAAAGCTGTTCTTTCAACCTTAGTTCCCGATGAGAAAAAGTCTAAAGCAGAGCCACAGGCTAGAGCAAAATCATATCTGACAGTCTATAATGTAAAATTAGTAGAAAATGTAATTTTGTTATTTTGAGAAGCCACTGAAATTTGGAGGTAATTACTACAATAAAACTGAACAATGTAGAAAGTGGCACCAGAAGTGGGGTACTCCCTTAACAACAACCACCACCAAAAATAATAAAAAATAAGTGATGTAGGCTTTGGAGCCAGGTAGCAGACAGCACGGAAACTGTTATTGGAGATCGGAAAAATGGCAAACCACATAATGCAGTGGTAAATAAAACTGTCATGTAAAAATTTGGATTACTTGGTGTAAAGACTGTAAAATATAAGCTATGCTTTGGTTGTCATTACCTTGATTTGATAAAGTACTATTAGAAAGATGAGCTCAGAAAAAAAGGCCTATTTGCAAGCAAGGATAAAAAGGAAAAGAGAGAACCCTGAAACTCCTGCACTTGTAAGGTAGAAACTTGTAGCTATTTCCCATCTCAAACAAGTAGAAGTGTTTTCAAAGGCCAATTAAGACATAACTCAGGACAAAGACCAAATCAGAGGTCATCATCTTGTTTAAGACTTATGAATAAACCCTTTCGGTGGAACAAAATGGTTTGAAGAGGGACTCCCCCCCCCATGAACACAGGAAGAGACTAAGAATGTGGTCCCACAGAAGCCCAATAAGCTCAAGATACCTGTACTGAAGTTTAGAAAAAATGAACATGTCAAAGACTTGAGGATGTAGCTATTGGCACATGGATCTGACTGAAATCAAATAGATAAAAAGACAAAAGACAACCCCCAAGACAACCCCCAGCCTGAGTTAAGGAACTGTTACTGTCTAGATCACCTTTGGGTCCCCAATTTTGTACAGGTAAGAAGCAGGCCGAAAAAGCTGCTCAACACTTTGTTCCCCAGCCAAGAAGGGCATATCCTCCAATACTCTGTTCAAATGTGGACAAGAATGGTATAGTAAAGGAAACATCTTACAGAGTACACAGCCAAGAGCCATGGAAAATAGACTGGGGAGCTAACAAAGGAACATCCCCTGGCGCCAACAAGATTTTCAGAATTGCTAAGGGCCACTAATAGATTGCTATGTGCTTCCATTCTTCCACTTTCTTAACAGGAATGTTTATCATGGATATCCTATCCTCATTCCACAACTGTATGTGGAGGACAGAAGGTAACTGGCATTTTAGTTCATTAATCTCTGGATCAAGAAAATCTATATACATTAAAGATGTAGAAATTTTGACAAGGCACAGACTTCAAGACTAATGTGATTGAAGGAAACTTTTAACGTATTTTCCTTAAGGTAGGGATAAATATATTTTGTGTGCAGAAGGGAAGAAAGTTAATATTTGTGATCAAGAGGACAGATTGTGGTAGATTATATGATTGTTCATTATTTACCACCCCCATCCTTGGAAGAGGGCTTATGTATATATCCCTGCGCATTGATTTATAATTTGCCTATATCTCCTATGGGAAGAATACTCATACCTGAGCCTCACTGACTTTGGTCCTGACCATGTGACATGCTTTCGTGGTCATGAAGCACTCCACACCTGAACAGAGGCTTTAAGAGGCATCACAAGTTCCAGCTAACCCTCAGTTCTGCTCACTACCACACAAATGGCAGGTCAAGATAGAAGCTGCTGCTTCAGTTTGAGTCTTAGAATGAAAACATATGGAATAAAGCCACTCTGCACAGGCAGCCCAAAGACTGTGATGTTGTTATAAGCCACCAAGATCGGGGATTATTTGTTTCTGCAGCAAAGTTGATTATTACAGAAATCAAATGAAACAAAAGATTTAAAACGGAGGAATTATGTGATGCATAGGTATTATTTTGGTAACTAAATATAGTGTGAGATGCCAGTGGTTGTAAGATGCATACAGTTAGTGAAGAATCATTTCTAGAGCGGCTGTCTGTATGGGTAAATACAGATTCTTTAAAAGATAAATCAGTTCAGTTTGGTTGTTTGGAAGGAATGTTGTGGCAAAAAATAAAACTAAGGTTGCAAACCTGAGAAATTAACATTTATTGAGCATGCACTTCACACAGTCCTCAACTATAATCAAGACAGACTTCTATTACCAACTTCATTTTACATATAAAGAGAAAGAAACTTCGAGAAGTTCAGTAACTTGCCAACATTACACAGCTACCAAGTGACAGTTAAAATTCAAATCCAAGACTAGCTAATTCTAAAATTCAAATTTTTTTCTATACCATGCTGTTTAAAAAAAAGGGCATATAGATTATTTAGTAACTGTTCCATAAAAGTCTTTTCTTGATTTTATACCATTTACCAGTTCTACAAGATAGATGAAATAGAAGGCTGATACCATGAAGTCAGTTCTAAGTCTGAATCCTCTTAAATAAATATACCATTCATAATGAATTTTTTCTCTAGTACTCTAAAATGTTATTAATGTGACAGCCAAGAATCTAAAAAATAATACATCGTTTACTTCTACTCAATAAATTTTAAGTGTAGACTACAATAATTCAGAATTCTGAAGATTCAGATAAGTGATGGCCTAAATTTAACTTTTCAATATGAAAAAGAGTTTCCAGGCAAATTAATAAC
The DNA here is from genome assembly GCF_000696425.1 of Galeopterus variegatus. Classification (NCBI taxonomy): domain Eukaryota; kingdom Metazoa; phylum Chordata; class Mammalia; order Dermoptera; family Cynocephalidae; genus Galeopterus; species Galeopterus variegatus. Next base: position 100,339 of record NW_007730797.1, on the reverse strand, counting down.
ACATTAAAATGATGGGTGATGCATTTTAGACATTTTGTACACTTTATAAACCTTCAAATTCCACAAACTACAAATAACTGTTATTTTTATTATGTAATAACATATTCATAGTATAAAAATAAGAAAATACTAATACATAGTCAAAAAAAGAAGGAAAGGAAGGCCAGAAGGAGGAAAAAAAGACACCCTAGTAAAACTACCATTAAAAGATAACAGTAACTTTATATTTTGTTACATGTCTTTCCAGACGTTTTTTCAATTCCTAGAAAACACATTAAACATTTAAGACAAAATGAAAACATAATATATGCATATTTCACTTAAAGGATTATTCTTAACATGAATTCATGAGAATTGCTTATAGGTGAATATTCCTGAGTTGGAGAATTTCAAAGCTTACTAAAATATCAGTCTTTCTGGCTCCCTCTGGTGGGAACTAAGAGAAGCTATTTTTTTTTTTCAATTAGGTTTGAAAAATCAAAGTGACCCAACTCAGAGAAGCACTTATCATTATTAAAACATCTTTAAGAACTACCTAAATGTACAATTGGGCCAGAAAGTATACAGTGGACAATTTGAGTGAATTCCTATTATTAGCTAACAGGGACTTGTTAAGAGAAAAACTTGGACTGCATTCCTAAACTTGAGCACTTATTTACTAATTGACCTTGGTCAAATTACTTAATCCCTCTGAGTGTCAGTTTCCTCATTTGTAAAATAAAGCTAATATTAACAACCTCGTTAGTTATAAGAATTAGAGTTAATATATTTGTACTTTGTTTTTTGTTTTTTTTTTTTTGTCTTTTGTCTTTTTCTGTGTCCGGCAACGGATCGCAACCCTCTCTAAAGTATTTACACAGAAAATATGTAAAATAAATGGCTGTTAAGTATCACTATCATTACTACCACCACTGCCACCACCACGCTGATGTGTTTAGATAGCATAAAGAATTACTATATAGCTATCAAATTCAAGCAGATTAACTTCTTAAATGCAAATTCACTGTACTTATACTCTTTTAATAACTTCTTATTGCTCTCAAGATCAAAATCCTTAACATGATCTCTAAGATTTTCATGGTTTGGCCCCTACTGACTTCTGAAATGTAATCTTGAAGTTGGATACTCTCCCTCTAACCTCCAATGTCTTTTCATAGTGAAGCTCTTCAAAAGTATCAAGTTCAGTTACAGGGTATCTGGAAGCAGTTTTCTTCCTTCTGTGCTACTTAACTCTAACTCATTTTTCAGATCTCAACTAATTTTTTCAAAGAAATTTTCTCTGACTTCCCAGGCTAAGTCAGTACCTCCCTATTATATATTCTGGCATACCTCTCCTTAATAGAGCTTGTTATGGGGGCCGGCCCGGTGGTGCATTGCTACAGTGTGCCGCTTGGGAGTGCGGCGGCGCTCCCGCCGAGGGTTCGGATCCCACATACAGACCGGCCGCTCACTGGCTGAGCGAGGTGCGGGCGCAACACCGAGGGTTGCGATCCCGTTGCCGGTCCCGGTCCGGTACGGGCGCGACACTGAGGGTTGCGATCCGTTGCCGGTCACGAAAAAAAAAGACAAAAAGGAAAAAAAAAAAAAATAGAGCTTGTTATGTAGAGCTTTATTGTAATCTTGTCTCCCCAACTTGTCATGTGCTACAATATCCTCAAGAGCTAGCCACATGTCTGCATATAGTAAATTCATAAGTATCTCTTCAGTGACTGAATAAACTGAAATTAACAAATATTTTATTCTTTCTAAAACTGACTGCTTCAGATAAAAGGTGGTCATTAAGTACAAAATAATATTTCAAATAACATGCTTTGTATTTCTTCTCAAGCTAGCTAGTGTTCATAAAGGCTGACAGAAAATAATACTCACACATAAATATATTTAACACATATACTCACAGAAAGTTGTGCCTTTCAAGAAGAATCTTTAAGAGCGCAGAACCTACATATATAATGATAGTCTTTTAATACCTCAGTTTTAAATTCTAAAAAGTTTTAGTGTGTGTGGTGTTTGCTTTTTGTAACAAATATTCAACTAAAAATTTGTCTAAAAACTGGGTGTTTCAGAACTGTAGGAGGGAGTTTTACTTTTCAAGGAAATCCGTGGTAAATGAATCAGTACAGCTAACAATCACTAGCTAAAAGCTGTGCTTCATGGTTTCTTTGGGAGGTATGTACTCATACACTGCACTGTTTTAAACAAAGACATACCTCCAACTGCCTCAAAGAGTGCGACCTTTTATAGATTAAACTCTTTCTATATACCAAGCATTCCCAAGTATATAGTTAATTTTGGTATCAAATGGCTTTTTCATCTATTCATTTACACCAAATCAGAAAAAAGGAGATCTGGAAAGTCCCAACAAAAGAAAGCTACAAGGTTTGCAATACATCTCTTACATTAAAATCTTTATTTGATAGAATTATCTAACACATTTTTAGCAAACCCTATTATTCCAAAACAGCAATTATTATTTTTCCCCACAAGCTGCATCATGATGCAGAGAAAACCTAAAAATCAATTTCTTCTCTTGTTAGGTTAAAGGAAATTAGATTTTAAAATATAGCACATATTTATAATAGAATCAAGCCCTTGGGGATAATCTCATCCAGCAACAGTAAATATTTGGTAATATATGTGGCGTCTTCCATAGCGAATATGAGTAAGTCAATCTTAGCTTTCTTTCTTCTCACCAAGAATGTCCACAAACCTCCCTAGTGCCTAAGGATAAGGCAGTAGTCAGTAACGTAAAAGAAAGGATGGTCATTTTAATTGTCACTGGGAACACTGGCTGCCAACGGTTGTGAAATTTTCAGGAAAACCTCCCTCCTCCCTGTGTGAAAAGGAAATCTCTCAACTTTCACAATGTCTTTCCAACCTTAAGGAGGTCTTCCATGATAGATCACTTAATTCTTCAGTCTCACGGAGGTAGATGGACTGTGATCTGATAATGTATATCCTATATTATTATTTAACCAAGAAATATGAGCCAAGAGGGGGGGGCACAACTGAAGTACTTATGAGTACACCTGAATGAGAGCAAAGGTACATGAAGAAGGATGTTTTTCAGGAATTCTGGCACTGGCCATACAGAGACAATTCAAGGAAGATGAAGGAGATGTTGTGGGGCGAACGCACAGAGAAATCCAGGACCGGTATCAGTGTTGCATTTTATAGCTCTTTATTCTAGTGTTGCAGATCTTTGTTCAGTGTTACAGCACCTCTTTTTGCTTGCAAGCGAGGAGAGCACGGGGGAGCAAAAACTCCTAAACCAATGTCTCCCAGAACAAAGGAAAAGACCATCTTAGATAGCCTAAATTCCCACCCTTTTCCTGCCCAAGTTCCCATTCAGGTCCTCTTATGTAAATGAGGGATGCAGTCCAGCTAATTTGGATTGGCTGATTATGGGACACAGTCCATTGGTCACTTCTGGAGCCTAATTTGCATCCCGCCCTTGGGGGATGTGAGACTGCTGTTATCTCACAGAGGGCGGGTGCAGGAAGCAAGCAAGCTAAGTTGCAGAGGCCAGAGTCTGCAGTTAAGGCAGTCAAGCATAGAGTTTCTAAAACAGTTTCTCAAGTGGAAAAGGGGAAAGGCTTAACAATTAGAAAATGCTTATGGTTCCCTGCAACAGAGACACCAAATCATAAAAATGCAAAGGCTTTAAACATTCGAATCGTATTCATTTCCATTGTTCTGATTCTACTTTCTCCAAGTAAGCT
>NW_007730797.1:94852-96104 GCF_000696425.1 Galeopterus variegatus | reverse complement strand
CTTTAAACATTCGAATCGTATTCATTTCCATTGTTCTGATTCTACTTTCTCCAAGTAAGCTTCTGATAAACTTGCTTCCCTATAGGAAGAGAACAGAAGGAAGTACCAAGCCCACTAGTCAGCTATTTAGTTCTCATTATATATTCATAAGATGACATTTAATATATCAGTGAACTTGAAATATAACTAAGCATTCTCAAATCCAATCAAGATTGAGTTTCTGCTTAAACAAGCCTGAGGCAAATTTACCAAGGTGACAAAAGGCCTTCCCCTGGCAACAGAAGATTGGGTCTCCCCTAACAAAACTATTAATTCAAACTTTTACAAGATGTATAATATCTGAGCAGCACAGAGGAAATTGTAAAAACTGTAAATGGCACTGATTTTCTCATTAGCTTGGAAGCATATTCTTTGCTGTTCTTTTAATAAAGAAACTAAATCTCTCCAAAATTTGGATCTTAAGAATATATATTCACTAAATAGTTTCTACAATTACTCTCATTTCATTTGCCTTTAATTTTCTTCTGAACTAGAAATAAGAGCACAGAGCTCAGCATTTTGAAAAGGCTATAAGATCACAATTTAAAGAAATAAACACTCAGAAAAAATAATGGAAGGAAATAACCAACGAGTTAACAGCTATGGGATGTGAGATTAGAGAAGATTTGTTTATCTTTTCTGTATATTCTAAGTTTTCTACAATGAATACTGTTCTGTTCAGGCTTCCTTACTTGCAAGGAACCAGCAGTACCCATTCAGCTGCCTTAAGAAAAACAGGATTTATCATAAAGGTACACAAAGAGCCACAGGGAATCTCACAGAAAAGAAATAGTGGGAACCACAATCAAGCTGAGAATTACAAAGTTTGGAGCTAGAGAGTGGCCAGGAGTCAAATCTGTTCTAGAAACCTCAAGAACAGAATCAGTGGAGCTGCTGCCAATGCTCTGCCGTGCATGCCGCTCAACTCTGGTCCATGTGACTCTTTCCACACTCATTCTCAGCTATGAACATTCCTTCTTTGCTTCCATTTTAAACTCCAAACTTTTTTCACTTTAAGTATAAGACTGTGGTTGAGGTACAAGAAGGTTAGAAAAACATGCAGCTTTTCCTTAAATATTACATTTAATTTTTTTAGAGTATAAATGGAATATATACAATTTTTAAAAGATCCAATAGTACAGGGAAGGGTATATAAAAAGAAAAAATTTCCTTCCCCTTCCTAGGCATTTTTTCAGGAGGAGAGGGAAAAAAA
>NW_007730797.1:92554-94238 GCF_000696425.1 Galeopterus variegatus | reverse complement strand
ATCCCGTTGCCGGTCCCGGTCCGGTACGGGGGCGACACTGAGGGTTGCGATCCGTTGCCGGACACAGAAAAAGACAAAAAAAGAAAAAAAAAAAGCAAAAATGGGTCACTAAAATTACTTAATATCATATTGCAAAGAAATAATATGAAGCACTTTAAAACTGGTTGGTTCTATTTTAAATAGGTTTTTTTTTTTTACCTTCACTATGCACAGAGCAGATAAATGTATATTAATAACCTATTTATAAGTTACAAAAAATATCTCATCATTGTAGAAATATTTTAATTCCTATCACAATTTTCATTTGTCCTGCTCAGGTTTAATTGGCTAAAATAAAAATAATTGTGAAAGTATTCTCAAAAACTAAAAACACCAAATAAATATAAAGTGTTTAAAATATTAATATTTAAGATATTAACATTTAATTTTAACATTAATACATTACTATTTAACATATTAATTAATGTTTAATGCTAATTAATGTTTAGAATATTAGTGTTTAAAAATGTTTAAGATATTAATTATTGAATAACCTCAAATTGTCCTAGAACTTCTACTTGACATGGCCAATTATCTCAAATGGTGATTTTCAAACCTTTTTAATTTCAGAAATTTTCTTCAAAGAAGCCCTCAAATGAACAAAGAAAAAGGAATTGCTGTGTTTGCAGGCAGGGCCCCTTCACTGCCTGTGTTCTTTCCTTTGTCTCTGCACCAACGAAGACACTATTTCATAGAGCAGTTCAAAGTGCAGCAGGAACCATCTGCATCAAAATAACCTGGTGCATGTGTTTATTAAAAATGCAGAGTCACAGACACCACTCTAAATCTCGTAGATCCACCTCTAAACGTTGTGGTCTAGGAGTGTTTGAGAACCCCATATTCCTGAACCTCTTAAACATAGCAAATTATGTTTAAGAGTTTGGTGTTTATTTTCCTAATTAAAAAAAAATCTCCACTAACCAAATTGGGATTATACTAATAGACTATCCTCTAACTTGCTTTTTTCGCATAAAATATCTTGGACATCTTGACATGTCACATATATGTAAATATAGACATTTTTCCTTTTTCAAATGATAATTTATAAAGATTTCAATTTTCTATAATTAGAGAAAACAAAGAGTTATTTAAAGGAATGAATAATAAATGTTTTAGTTTTACTATTTTTGTTATTTCAAGCACTTTGAATTGATTTTAGAATTTAATATTAATACTGTGCTGGTAGATGTTTTTATGGGAAACAACTCTGGGGTGGGGTTTGACAGTTAACTGCCAGATTTCTAAATTGGTTAATTACTGTAATTAATTTTCATGTATTCAAAATATTTAGTAACTCTTAAAAACAATCTTGAATGTTTCATATATTTTACATCAATCAAGTAGCTATATTATATTTGAAGAGTAATTTGAATTTGGCATCAATAAGTAGTTCCCATATTATTTGGTATGCTTTAAGTATTTTATCTTTATAGTCACACTCATTTTTAATTTTTAATTGTACATATTTGTCAGGGTATGGTCTCAATACTTGCATATATTGTACAATGATTCGCTTAGGATAGATAGTACATACACCATCTAAACATTTACCTGGGACTTCTGGTCAAGATGGCAGAATAGACGGTCCCCAGAGTCACTTTCTCCCACAAATCAACCAATTTACGACTATAAAAAAGCAACAGTA
>NW_007730797.1:90763-91650 GCF_000696425.1 Galeopterus variegatus | reverse complement strand
GTCCCCAGAGTCACTTTCTCCCACAAATCAACCAATTTACGACTATAAAAAAGCAACAGTAGCCAAGCTGGGGCCGCTAAAGCTCAGGGGAAGAGAAGGAGAGACCTACAGAGTGTATGAAGGTGGGAGAAGCCACAATGAGAGCAAGAAAAAACCGCTCTGACCGTTTCAAGCCCTGGCTGTGTCCAGGCTGCAGCAGCTGAGAGCACAGAGCAGGAGCCAGCAGAAGCCAGCAAAAGCCACAGCTGTGCCTTTCAGATGAAGTTGCTTGGAGGCAGCAGGGGAGAAGAGGGCCTTGGTGGCTCCTAGGCCAGCAAGACCACTAATAAGGTTCCCATGGACCCACAGAGGAGTGAGGAGCCACAACAAGTGAAAAAAAAGGATCTACGCAGAGGCCAGTGAGTCATCTCAAGTGACTGGTGCATGGCCCATCCCATGAGAAGTGTTTGCAGCATGGGTGGTGGGGGAGATGGGCCCACTGAGAGAACACTGGGGCACAGCAAGGACAGCTGATCTGCACCCCAATCAGCAAAGGACCACTCAGAGGAGACTGGTCAGGAATATAGAATTGCAATGGGTACCATTTGATGAGAAGACTCAGGCCCAGACTAGAGTTTCTACACAACCCAGGTGTACTGGATCTCTTCAAAGCCAAAAGTACCTATAAAGTCAACCATTAAAACCTGAGCTGCACAAAAAGCCTTTCCTAGAGAATCAGCAGCAAAGCATCAATTTAGCTCAACCACAGAGCTCAAATACTGGTCCTCACAGGAAGTTCTCCCATTTAGAAGTAAGCAAAGGACAACAAATTAGTTCTGGCGCAGAATTTAAATGGTGGGAACAGCAAATAATCCAACACAGAACTGAAAGAAAAAATAAAGTACCCA
>NW_007730797.1:87144-89162 GCF_000696425.1 Galeopterus variegatus | reverse complement strand
TGCAGGTGTCCCTTCGATATATTTATTTCATTTCCTTTGGCTATATATCCAGTAATGAGATTACTGGGTCATAGGGTAGTTCTATTTTTAGTTTTTTGAAGACCCTCATACTATTTTCCATAATGGCTGTATTAATTTACATTCCCACCAACATTGTATGAGAGTTTTCCTTTCTCCACATCATTACCAGCATTTGTCATTTTGTTTTTTTGATAATAGACATTCTAACTGCAGTGAGATATCTCATTGTGGTATTAATTTGCATTTCCCTGATGATTAGGGATCTTAAGCATTTTTTCATATACCCATTGACTATTTNCCCCTGGCCCTCCCGAGCCAGGGTGGTGGGGGACCGAGGGCCTCAGCCATGCCACCCGACAGTGTGCAACCTGCCCAGCAATGACCACTGAGCCACCACAGGAATCGACCAGGCTCTCCCAATCCAGGGTGGTGGGTGACCGAGGGCCTTGGCCACACCCCCCAAACACCCACAGCCAGCCCAGCAATGACCACTGAACTGCTGCAGGAAGTGCTCCTGGCTCTCCCGAGCTGGGCTGGTGGGGGGCCAAGGGCCTCGGCCACACACCCCTGACATCTGCACCCAGCACAGCAATGACCAAGCCACCACTAGAAACCCCCCAGTCTACCCTGTCGGAATGATGGAGGTGCCACAGGCCTCAATCCCACCCCTCCTCCTTCTTCCTTCTTTCATCACATTTCCTTCCCATTTCTCCTCTCCCCCTCCCTCCCAATTGCTCTGCAACAATGTCATAGAATGTACAAAAATAATACTAATAAAATTTTTTTTAAAATTTGTCTTTTCTCTGTGGTGATTATATTCAATATTCTCTTTTCCAGCTATTTAGAAATATACAATATTATTAGCTATAGTCAGCCTAGAACACCAGAAATTATTCTTCCTATCTACCTGTAACTTTGTACCTATGAATCTACCTCTTCCCCTCCCCCTTCCTCCCTTCTCCTCCCAGCCACTACTTTCTACTTTATTATTCCACTTTCTACTTCTATGAGTACTTTAAAAAAAAAAAAAAAAAAAAGATTTCACACATGAGTGAGATCATGCAGTATTTGTCTTTCTGTGTCTGGCTGACTTCATTCAACATGATGGTCTCCAGTTCCATCCATGTCACTGCAAATGACAGGATTTCATTCTTTTTTATGGCTGAATAGTATCCATTATATATATATATATATATATATATATACCACTTTTTTTTTAAATACATTCATCCATTGGTGGACATTTAGATTGATTCCATCTCTTGGCTATTATTGTGAATAGTGCTACAGTGAACATGGGAATGCAGGTGTCCCTTCGATATATTTATTTCATTTCCTTTGGCTATATATCCAGTAATGAGATNATTTGCATTTCCCTGATGATTAGGGATCTTAAGCATTTTTTCATATACCCATTGACTATTTGTATGTCTTCTGAGAAATGTCTATTCAGATCTTTTGCCCATTTTTTAATCAGTTACTTGTCTTTTTGTTGTTGAGTTGTTTGAGTTCCTTATATATTCTGGATATATTAGCCTCTTGTCAGATGCATAATTTACAAATACTTTCTCCCATTATGTAGGCTGTGTCTTTACTTTGTTGTTTGTTTCCTTTACTGTTCAGAACCTTTTTAGTTTGATGTAATTCCATTTGCATTTTTGCTTTTGTTGCCTGTGCCTTTGAAGTCTGCTCAAAAAAGTGTTGCCCAATCCAATTTCATGTAGCGTTTCCCCTCTGTTTTCTTCTAGTAGTTTCATAGTTTCAGCTTTTAAATTTAGATCTTTAATCCATTTTGAGTTGATTTTTGTGTATGGTGAGAGATAGAGGTCTAGTTTCAATCTTCTGTATGTGGATATCCAGTTTTCCCAGACCATTTATTGAAAAGGTTGTCCTGTCTCCAATTTATACTCTTAGCACCTCTGTCAAAAATCAGTTAGCTATATAAAAACTCCTTCGCTCTCTATTCTGTTCCATTGGTCTATTTGTCTGTTTTTATG
>NW_007730797.1:84377-85956 GCF_000696425.1 Galeopterus variegatus | reverse complement strand
TAACAGGGATTGTGTTGCCCACATAAATAGAATGAGGACTAAAAATATGATCATTTCAGTGGGAGCAGAAAAAGCATTTGATAAAATTCAACACCTCTTCATGAATACACTCAACAAATCAGGTATAGAAGGAATGTACTTCAACAAAATTAATACGACAAACCCACAGCTAATATACTGAACAGACAAAAGTTGAAGGCTTTTCACCTAAGACATGGAGCCAAACAAGAACACTCACTTCTCCCCACAACTTTCATAGTACTGAAAGTTCTAGCCAGATCAATACGGCAAGAGAAAGCAATAAACGGTATTCAAGTTGGAAAGAAGGAAGTCAGACCATCCCTATTGGAAGATAACAAGATCATACATATAGAAAACCCTAAAGACTCTGCCAAAAAATTACTAGAACTAATAAATGAATTCAGTTAAGATGCAGAATATAAAATCAGCATACAAAAATCAATAGTGTTTCCATACACAAGAAAGTAATCCCATTTACAATAGCTACCCCAAAAATGAAATACCTAGGAATAAATTTAACCAAGGAGGGAAAAGATTTCTACAAAGAAAACTATAAAGCATTGATGAAAGGAATTGAAGATGGCACAAATAAATGGAAAGGTATCCTATGTTCATGAGTTGGAAGAATTAATAGCAGCAAAATGTCCATATTACCCAGATTCTTGCTTATAGAAAACTACTCTAAAAATTATATTTTAGCATACAATTGGAATAAAATATTTTGTACTGATTTTAATAGAATGCTGAAATATTCTACATGCTTTCAAATAATACTTTCTGTACTTGAGAAATTATGATGCTTAAAGTTCAACAACTTTATTATCTCTTTAATATAAGACTGCAGTTATTTATATTGAGATGATTACCTTAATCATAGTAAAGAAATGCATATGCTTGTAACCTCTTGGTTGATGGTAGCAGAGCTCGGGGGTCTTTGCTTATGGCCAGGCTAGGTATTGTTTCAACTCACTGGTTCTTAAATATTGACTCGTGACAGTTTCAGTTATTATACAAGGTATGGGGGAGTCTCATATCCATTATACTATTTTTTTAAATTTCAAAGATATGGAAAATATTTAATAATGAGCAGATCTAAGATCCAGAACAGTTGTGGTACTTTATAGTCATTACTGTTCTGAGCAGGTAGGCTAATTTGAATAGGTGGCTATCAGGGGTCAGAGTGTTTGGAGCCAAATGTCTTGGAAGATTTCTGTCCCTTTTGAGTGTAGCAGTACCCTTTTGGGGAACCATTCTTATATTACAAACATATTAAAAAAGAGTGGGTTATTTCATCCAGAGTATTATAAACGTATACATTAAAGAAAAAAAATTGCATTGTTTTTCTTGACGTCAAAATCTTAAATTTTATGTTAGATTCTTTCTAATAAGCTTTACTCAGTGTTAAATTTGCACAGTATTTTTTTCTATATATTTAAAAACACAGTCTATTTGCTTATTTGTATTTACACAATATAATTATTGTTATATGTAAGGTATTTGGATTCTTTGAATGTCTTTTGTACCTCAACCACAGCCTCTTACTTAAAATGAAAAAAAA
>NW_007730797.1:81753-83004 GCF_000696425.1 Galeopterus variegatus | reverse complement strand
GATACAATCTCCTTCTACTTTTTCCCTCTTGCTCACTTCAATCATAATGACCTCCCTGTTTTTAAATCATGAAGACAACAAATAAAATCCCGTCTTAAGGTCCTTTAAAATGCTATTTCCCTTACCTTAAATTATTACTAATTAGAAGAAAAAGCAGAAACACTCATTCCGAAAAAAAGTATTATTATGTCACATAATTTACCAATGATCTATTGCTATAAAACCAAAACACAGTGATTTAAAATAGCTACCATTTATTATTACTCATGAGGCCACAGGCCAACTGGGCAGGTCTGCTGGGCTGGGTCAGGCTCAGTAATCCCAGCGAGGGTCATGCACTCATGCATGTGTCTACAGTCAATTGCCAAATTGGTTGGGGATGGTTGGGCTGGTCTGGGATGACCTCTTTTATATGAGTCTGATGATTAGCTAGCTGTCAGTTGGGGCAAAAGGGACACCTGGTAACCAGTAGGCTAGCTAGTCTAGAATGGCTTGTTCACAAGAGAAAACAAAGCATGAAAGACTTTATGAGGCCTAGGTTCAACATCACTTCCAACACATTCTGTTCAAAGAAAGTCACAAGTCCAACCTAGATTCAAAAGGCAGGGAAACAGACAAAGACACATTCAAAGGTGATGGATACAGAAAGAGGTAGAGAACTGGAGCCATTATTGTAATCAATCTACCACATCTCATGACAGGAGCACTATTTTAAAATGCTGGTTCAGCTAAAATGGGGGAAAATGAAAAATACAAAGGATAACATACACTAACCATACTTTATACTTACAATACTTTAAGGCAAGGTTTCTCAACCTTGCACTACTGACATTTGGGGCCAAGTAATTCTTGGTTGTGGAGGGGCTTTCCTGTACATTGTAGGATGTTTTGCAATATCCTGAGCATCTATCCACTAGACACCAACAATATTCCCTGAGTTGTTACAACCAAAAATGTCTCCAGACATTTCCAAATATCACCTGAGGAACAAAATTACTCCCAGTTGAGAACCACTGTTACAAAGGAACACATTAAGGTAAAGACAACTTGGTCTTACTCCTGCCAATATAAGCTAATTTTGCTTCAAAAGGCTTTAAAATAATTCTAAAATGCAAATTTTATTTACAGATATATAGAGCATATACCAAATTCTCAACCATTTACATATTAAAAATTCAAAAATTTTATTGACAATCCTCAGACCACTGCTAATTTATATAATTTAACCATAAATATTACCATATTTTTGAC
>NW_007730797.1:77359-81128 GCF_000696425.1 Galeopterus variegatus | reverse complement strand
ACAATCCTCAGACCACTGCTAATTTATATAATTTAACCATAAATATTACCATATTTTTGACATCAATATAAAAGAAGATAATGGTGTCAGAAGTTAAACTAAGTTAATATTATTGGCTCTAGAATTTGGTGTGCTGTATACATAAGCCCCAGTTTAAAATAAAGTTGTTGCTTTCCAACTTTCTAATATAAAATTCTGTCTCCTAACTGTACCTCATCTGTAATATTTCTCTTCCCAGTTGATGGCACTGGCAATTTTCCTCCCAATTCCACCTCTCATTCTATCACCATTATAAATATGAAATAAACACAGAAAGCTTCTGTAGTAAATTATAGGAGTAGAAAGTATTAAGTTTTTTTTTTTTTTAAAGTGCAACGAATCAGAATATTCCTAAGAGAATAAAAAAATAAATAAATAAATCTGGAAACACTGGAATACCCAGAGTGATAAGCAATCCAGTAATGAAAAAATTTTTAGATTTTTCATTTTTATTTATTTATACTTTTTACATTCTAAGATGATGTTGTGGAGGGGTGAGAGGGGGAGGGGAAAGGGGTGGGGGTGGCCCATACCTGGCTCTTTTGCTGGCCTGGGTATAGATGTGGGGGAGGGGCATGGCTCCAGTAATGACATATTTAATCTAAACTTTTCACAATACTTATGTTCCCGAAACACTATTCATAAACCAAACCACTTTAAATTCATTTAAAAAATTGTGAATCTTTGTAAACCAAATATTCTCTAACATTCATGTAGAAATCTATGATAGCATTGGCCAAGTGGAGTCATATATACAAGAACCAATTTAAAATCTCTCTTTCTGGAGTCTCTGGGCAAAAAATAATAGTTTCTCCTTCAGAGAAAAGAAAATGGGGCAACTTGCTAACCCAGTGATGAATCAATGAGCAGGGCTGGGACTAGGGTAAGGGGAGTAAAGTGTCTAGGGTACAATATTTAAACAGGGTCAATCTCAGGACCAAGCAATGAGCCAAAATGTGAGGCAAGAGCCTGTTGTTTTCATCTCACCTCCAGTCCAGCAGGAATTGCACTTAACAAGAGGCAAGTAACACAGTACCCTGATTTCTGCACCCCAAAGTTCTCTCCTGGACTAAGCCTTGGCACTTACACCTTACTCATCATGATCTCTCTGTCCTGTCAGAGAACTGCAGGGCCTGCCTATGTGTGCTAGAGTGATGGTACAAAGAGGGAACCAGGGAGTCCAGCAGAAAGAAAGGGTCACCTACAAAATATAATTGGGATACTTGCCAAAATTCTGAAATTGCAAAGGTGGAAAAGAGGGGCACTCCAGGAAGTTTCCAAAACTCTGTCCTTTGTAAAGCTGGTCTTGTGTTTAAAGTAGTTTACAATTTTTAAGCATGTGTATTCACACTTTCAATGGAAATGTTATCATTTTAATCATTTTTTCCAATTACTGCTATTTAACTACATCAGTGTTATCATCCAGGAATACTGAAAAGCAATAGCATACTATGTGGTTAGAAATGTTAGTTTTAATAAATCCGTTTCGAGCAAAAATGACTACAGAATAGGGTTTCATCTTCACAATGCAATAGTATTCCTTCCCTACTTATGGTCCTCTTTAAGAAGTATCTTCAACATTAAGCAGTCAGGAGCAACCACAGGAAAGTTTATCTGATAGGCTAGAAACAACAACAACAAAAAACTACATGATAGCCTCATTGCATTAAATGAAGCACTTCATTTGTCTTAAGAGTACACACAAACACACCACCACACCCAGAAGTGCTTATAATGGGTCCTAAGTGTAGTTCCTTCCTCTTTCCTGACTCACCCTTTCCCCTGATATCAAGAGTTCAAAAACAGGAATGCAATTAGACCTAAGCAATTAGAAAACTTGCTGTTCTATTTCCTCAGTGTGTGTATAGAAAAAGCTCTGATTAATAAAGCTTAACTTACAAGAGCCTTGCAATATAGCTCTTTCATCAACACTAAATTAAATTGCTTAATGTGGTTATAAGTAATAATAGGCACAAGACCTTTCACAACTTTATTTTAAAGGCCATATACAAGCAACTTGAAATCTACCTTTCCAACTGCCACTTCCACACCTCTACACAGAATCACTTTTCAAAAAATGTACAGGCCTGTGCATTTTCCTTATCAACACAGGACAGCAAAAGCTATTTCCTCAAAAAACTAGTGAAATGGTGAATGTTAAGGAATGGAGGCTTTTTAGTTTATTACCTACAGGTTCTTGATATCAATTATCTTATTGATATATTCAATAATTCAACAAAATTAAGGAAAACACACAGAAGTTCTTCACATCCAACACTTGCCAGCAAGAGTCTTTTGGGCCTATGAATCTGCATGTTCCCAGAATAAATACCCAAATGAAATTAAGTTCTTAGTTTTACATAAATATAAATTTATTATAAGTTATATTAATAGAAATCTATTTTAATTATAAAAAGAAGCATCATAAAGAATAGAAAATTTAAAGATTCATAATTCTACCACACCTTCAACTATAATCATCTTTATATATCCTCTGCCATTTTTTTTCCATGTAGATGTTTTATATGACTATTATCAGGTCAGACCTATATTTTTTATTCGATTTTTTCACTTATAAGATTTCCATTTCTTCCATGGAATTTCTTCATATGGTTGCAAAATGGTCTTGCATATTAGTTTTCTATTGTTGTATAACAATTCACTACAAATTTAGAGGCTTAAAAAAAGCAATTACAGATTGAGCATCCCTAATCTGAAAATCCAAAACCTGAAACTTTTTTGAGTGCCCACATGACACTCTAAGGAAATGCTCATTGTAACTGCTATAATGCAAATATTCCAAAATCTGAAAAAATCCAAAATCAGAAACATTTCTGGTCCCAAGCATTTGGGATAAGGGATACTCAACTTGTATTTATTAGTTTACAGTTTTGTAGGTCAGGAAGTCCACATTTCTATGGGTCAGAAGTCCTGCTTAGGGTCTCTCCAGGTCAAAATCAAGATGCCAGCCAGGCTGGGCTCCTATCTGGAGAAGAATCCACTTCCAGGCTCATTCAGGATATTGGCAGAATTCAGTTCAATGCAGGTGTAGGACTTAGGTCCCTGTTTCCTTCCCTGTCAGCCAGATGTCTCTCCCAGCTCCTAAAGATCACTCTCATTCCTTCTCACATGGTCCCATCCATCTTAAAGCCAGCAACAGAACAAGTCCTTTTTGTCCTTCAGATCTCTCTGACTTGCAGTTCTGCTTCGAGCCAGAGAAAAATCTCTATTTAAAAGGCTCCTGTAATTAGAATAGTCCAACCTGAATAATCTCTCTTTTGGCTACATCTGCAAAATCTCTTTTGCCATATAACATAACATAATCATGAGCACATTTTCTCATCATATTCAAAGTCTTGGGAATTAGGGTGGATCAACATGGGGGGAGGGCACTTTTAGAATTCTGCCTACAACACCTCTAGAGCACAATAGAAAATGTATTTCTCACTGTGGGTTATAGTCAAAAAGCTTAAAGGTCATCTGTCCAATGGACTAGAAAACTTCAAGTTCCCTTCAAATCTTTTTTTTTTTTCCTTTTTGTCTTTTTTCGTGTTCGGCAACGGATCGCAACCCTCGGTGTTGCGCCCGCACCTCGCTCAGCCAGTGAGCGGGAACCGGTCTGTATGTGGGATCCGAACCCTCGGCGGGAGCGCCCACTGTAGCAGTGCGCCACCGGGCCGGCCCCCTTCAAATCTTAAAATTCTAAAAATCTAATATTTAAACATTTCAA
>NW_007730797.1:76032-76623 GCF_000696425.1 Galeopterus variegatus | reverse complement strand
AATTTAGAAGTTAATTAAATCAAAAAGGAGGCTGAAGCTTTTCCTAGTTTAAAAAAAAAAAAGGATTTTTTTAAAAATTGCCATCTCTTTTTTGCCAATTTTCTAGTCACAACGAGAAGTTAATAATTTAGGGAAGAATGAAGCATGAAAGTAGAAATAAAGGTTAATGCCAAATCATAATGCCTGAGAAAACCAGAAGCAAAAAACTCTGAACCAGTGACAATTTCCACATATAAAACTCCAGTTCGATTCTAGGTATAAAGATTAGAGGAGGTAAATGGACCAAATGAAAACCCAGGTCATATAACAGGCTATTCCACCCAAGCTTCATTAAGGAAGACTAGGACTAAGGATACAACCCTGGGATCAGGCTGGCAGGCCTCTTTAAGTAAAACAATTCCACTGACTGACTTTGGTATAAGACAGTCCTCATCCTTACCACATGAGATAGGGTGACCCCCACTTTCATAACATACAAAATTTGCTTCTGTGAAGCTGCTTGCTGTGTGACAAGGTAGATTGAGTAAGTTCAGTGTTTGAATTGCTTAGAAAATGTTGTTGTTTGAAAATCCCCCTCAGCTCTTCAGCCCC
>NW_007730797.1:73996-74930 GCF_000696425.1 Galeopterus variegatus | reverse complement strand
AAAAAAAAAAAAACTGAATCAGAATTCAGAAGATACATATAGACAATAAAATTTACTCTTCACCCCATAAAGATATGAGAAACATTTTCTGTTTTCAGAACTGGGTAAGTACAATTTCAGGCACACCTAACAAAACTAATGTAATGGTTTAATTCCTATTGATCTACAGCTTCCAAAATGCTTCCAGTCTTTTTAGTACCTAAAATCTCTGGCAGAGGAGAAAGGCAAGAGTTATTATCCCTATCTTACAAGAGAAATAACTGAAACTTCCTGAGATAAAGTGATTTGCCCAAAGTCACAAAGCTTTTTGGTAGTGCTACCTTGACTCAAACCAAGATTTTCTGACATCTTGTTATCCCTGATCTTTTTGCCTATAGAATATCTCTACTTAAATGGTATTGACACTAAGGNGTTGCGATCCGTTGCCGGACACGGAAAAAGACAAAAGACAAAAAAAAAAAAAAAGAATAAATGCAGGAAGAGAACCCTAATTCATGATTATTTTCCCACATGGAAGCAATGCCTTGCTGTTGAGGGCTATGGGAGATTAACCCCTTTTTGAGGCTTCTCGCTGCTCAGAAGAGATGGGCTTTGAGTAATCTTTAGTGGCTCCATCACCCAGGGGAAAAGGGGTGACAAATCCATGGGAGGCAAAGCAACAAATGGTGCCCCATGTGAGGAAATTCTGGGTCCACGGATCGGAGACCGACCTGCCAAGCCTTGGAAAGGAAAATAAAGAGTACGTCTGCCAGTCACCCCAACAAAAGGGAGGTTCCCATCAAGAAGGAAGTCCCCATCAAAAGGGGAGGCCTCGACAAAAGAGGCAAAGGAAAAAGAGGATGTCTACCTCATCCCATCAAGAGGGAAATCTCGGTAAGGGAGACTCACCCAGGTAAAGGGAATCACGGAGGTGGCTTTCGATTAAGCAATTGCA
>NW_007730797.1:68181-73126 GCF_000696425.1 Galeopterus variegatus | reverse complement strand
AATAAAGAGTACGTCTGCCAGTCACCCCAACAAAAGGGAGGTTCCCATCAAGAAGGAAGTCGCCATCAAAAGGGGAGGCCTCGACAAAAGAGGCAAAGGAAAAAGAGGATGTCTACCTCATCCCATCAATAGGGAAATCTCTAAGAGGGAAATCTCGGTAAGGGAGACTCACCCAGGTAAAGGGAATCACGGAGGTGGCTTTCGATTAAGCAATTGCATGCCTCCTGCGGTGTTTAGCTAGGGCTTTGCCCAGACGTTTTGCTTTCTTACTCTCTCAACTGTCTATTCTTGCAATTATGGGTAGTTTGCTGTCTAAGAGGGAAATTCAACATATTTCAGCCTTCTATGTCTCCTTAAGGCAGTAGGTTATAAAATAACTAATCGTCATCTAACTAAATTCTTATTGCTTATAGTGGTTTGGAAATTTTGTCGAATTGCTTTAAAAATTATTCAGAACCTTAACAAAAGGAAAAAACGTGTTTATGCCATTAAAGAGGATGAAAAGCAACCCTTGCCTTCTCCTCCTCCTCTCCCCCCACCTCCACCTTTGGAGGCAAACAACTTATCTATTTCGTTGATGGAGTCCTGTCTTAAAGAAGGACATAACATGGGAGTTGATGCTCATCATGTCTTTCCTGTTGTAAGAACTGAAACTCAATTAAGACATGAAAACCTCCCATTCTCCTTGTTTAAAAGATTTAAAAAGAGCATCACAGAAAATGGCTTACATAGTACTTTTACTAAGGAATGCTTACAATCAATTGCTAATGGGTATAATATGACCCCTTGGCATTGGAAAATACTTGGAAAAACTGTTTTAACTCCTGCTCAATATACTGTATGGCTATACAAGAATATCGGGAAGCCTTACATGCTATTTCACTCGAAAATTTATGAGATAAGGTTCAAATTAGCATGGACATGTTACTTGATCAAACAGCTAGAACAGCCATAAAGGCTTGGGACAAAATTCCTGAAACAAAATCTAAACTTCAACCTCTTGCTTCCCCTGATGCATTTTCAATACAAAGATGAGATAAGAGTCAGCCACTGTTGACATTATCTGCTGAACAAAAATTAATTACAGATTCGGGGGCTGATGTTACCATAATTGCTAAAAAGGACTGGACCCCATTATGGAAAATAACTTCTTCACCAGTTACACTTACTGGATTAGGTGGGTTTAAAATCCCTTATCAAAGTAAAAATCTGTTGTTGTACTGGCCCTGAGGGACAAACTGCCTCCATTATGCTTTATGTTCCATATCTCCCTTGAACTCTGTGGGACTGAGACCTCCCTGCTCAATGGGATATTTATATTGGGACATCTCCTTCAAAATTTATCATAATGGCCATGGCCACAGTCCCACCAGTCAAATTACAATGGGCCTCTGGTCCTCCGGTTTGGGTGGAACAGTGGCCTCTTAAAAGGAAGAAATTAAACCAAGCTACTTCACTGGTTAAACAACAGTTGCAAATGGGACGTTTGGAGCCATGGCATAATCCCTGGAATGCTCCCACTAAATCTTTTGCTACTGTTAGACAGGGACCCACTGTGCCTTATATAGATTTTATTAATTGTCTTCAAGATGCTATAACTATACAAATTGACAATACTCATGACAAGCCGGCACTGCTATCACAAGTTTATTTACATTTAATCAAACAAGTTAATAATGCTGGTTTACAAGTAGCTCCAGATAAAATTTTTTAAAAAGAGCCTTGGAAATGGCTTGGTCTTTTGATCACTGAGAGAAGTATATGGCCACAAAGTATATCTTTCCATATTCAGGAGATTTTACTCTAAATGACTTACAAAAATTACTTGGCCACATTAACTGGCTCCGCCCTTCTATGAGTGTTCCAAATTATCATTACAACATTTATTTAATACCTTAAAGGGAGACCCTGGTCGAGTGCTTGCTGGGAGTGATCCTGATGTTATTAATCCTGCCCTTTCTGGGGCTGATTTTTGCACTCCCCTTGAACGATCGGAATCTTTGCAGATGGCTATGATTGATTTTGTTGGTAAGATGCAGTTCTCATTACCCCATGATAGAGTTTTGCAGGGACTCCAAATGCTGCCCATGCACTTGGGATCCTGTTTGTCCCCTGTTCCCCTCCCTTGGATGCTGGCTGTGTTTATTTATGGTTCTGAAAGATCAGGAAAGGGATCTGTGGCATGGCGGGAGCAGGGAATCTGGAGGCATTGTGTTGCTGTCCATTGTGGGTCCGCTCAGGGGGCTGGGTTGGCAGCTGCCATTGCAGCTTTGCAACATTTTTACAATCAGCCACTTAGTTTAGTAGCTGACTCTGCCTACCTAGTTGGAGCCTTACAGGTAATTCAAGATGCATCTATCCATAAGGGAAATGATTTTCTTTTATTTGAAATGTTTGGACATTTACAAAAACCTATTCAAAAAGACATCATCCTTTCTATGTAACTCACAAGCATTTTCATTCTGGTCTTCATGGCCCTTTATCAATTGGAAATGTTATGGCTGATCACTCTGTTATGTATAATAATGTTTTACAGGAAGCTATTGATTCTCATCAGTTTTTTCATTGGGGTGCATGAGCTCTGGCTAACATACATCAGATCTCTTACAGGCAAGCTTGAGATATTGTTCATGCTTTTCCCAATTGTCAGAGGTTTTCTAAATCTAATTCCCCTGGAGGAATAACAGGTAATGAAATTTGGCAAGTGGAAGTCACTCTTAAATATTTATGTGTTATGGTTGATACTTACTCTGGTCTTATTCATGCCACTGCCCAAACAGGAGAAACTTCTAGACATGTTTAAAAACATTGTCTCTCTGCCTTTGCTGCCATGGGGATTCCAAATCAAATTAAGATAGATAATGGACCAGCATACACCTCCAAAGTCTTTCAAGTATTCTGTGACAACTGGAACATTAAATATGTCACAGGAAACCCATTTAACCCCACTGGCCAGGCAATTGTTGAAAGAACTAATGGCTGTCTTAAATCTCAAATAAGTAAACAAAGGGGTAATACAGATATAAGACTGGCCCCTCATGAACAGGTCTTTAAAGCTCTGTTTACACTAAATTTTTTAAACTGTAATTCCCAGGAATTAACGGCCACAGAGGTACATTTCATACCTCCTAAAAAGAGACCTAGACCCTTGGTTTTAAACCACCATCTGCCAACAGGACCACAATGGTTCAGGTCTGCCTAACTGTTAACATGGAGAAGAGGGTATGTGTCTATTCTCTCACCCACAGGCCCACCATAGATTCCTGCTAATAAAGCTGTTAAACCTTATGGGGAACCCCAAACCAGACAAAGAATTGAACCTGATCACAAAATCCCAATGCCTCGCCATCACACCTCAATCCATCTCACTGGAGATGGTACAACATCAGACCACCAGTGATAAAAATAATGACAACAAGCTCCAACCTGAGGTAAATTTAAAAACTTCAACAGTCATATAGCCATTAAGCTCAGTAACTCATTTAAGAAACAAAAACTAATCTAAAATCTACCTGTTTAACTACATGGTCTCAAATTTTCTGGTATCTTAAACAGACTTCTAAATTCTCTTCTAGTCTCATCTACGTATTTCTTCACAAAATCCTATGGTAGAATTCTATGCTATTTTCTTAAAGGAAGAGAGTCTTCTCTGCATATTCTTGAAAAGGACTGCATACTTTGTTTTACAATGTAAATTTGATATCTTGCTTTCTTTTAGGCAGGCTGAGGCCTCACGAATAAGTCTTTTTGAAAAAACACAATCTAGACCTGACTGTCCTTTTTACTAGTCAGCTTTTCTATTACATTTTAAACAAAACCTATAGATCCTTATTTGTTCTTGTTTATGTCTGCATATATGCATATGTAAAACATATGTTATGTCTACATGTTCATGTCTATATGTGTTTGTGTGCCTGCATGATACCAAATTGGCTTATAATTAATGTGTGTTCATTAAATAAATAAGTATACTTTTCAAGTTCATGTGACTTAAATTTTCTAAAGTTTTGATAAATATATTTTCAAAATTTGATTTAAACCATTTACCTAAATTTGTCCCTAGGTCAATATGTCTCCTTGTTATCTCAGCTCTGTCTCCTGGCCATGCCAGGAGAAACAATATCTTTTACATATATACTGCCCTCTGTCTTAAGCTCCACATGGCTCCAAATGCCACATGGAAACCCGGGACCTGAAATGGCTAGTGAAAGGAAACCTATGCCAAATATCACATAGGCCCTAGTTAGCATTAACTGATAAGGGTATAGATCTAATATAGCAAGTTTTTGGCTGGGAAACCATATATATGTATTCGGTAAATATAGCTAAAACTCAGACTGGGCTTTGTATAAATTGCTCTGATAAATGGACACCTATTTACTCAACTGAATGTATAAAAATGTTCTTATCAGCACACATCATTGCCTGGGTTTACTAACCAAGCAGGATTACTAGAGGTCTTTTCACTTGACTGCTCTTAATACAAAATTGTAAAAGGTTTTCTTTGTCCCTTAGATAACTGGTTTAAGAAACTTATTTCATGATAATTTCTTGTGCTCTCTACCTTTGAAACCCTCTGTCACTTTGGTTTTACTTTTTGTAATAATTTGTGATTTTATCCAACTAGTGTTTTAAGCCTTTTGTTATTTAACAAAGCTTTCCAACACTAAATTCTGAAAGTTTAAAATAACTTTGAGGAATTCCAAGGGCCCTGGAGTTTCTCAAAGGATATATAAAAAAATGTATCAAAACTAATTGGCTTATTTAATAAATTAGACTATATGGGAAAGCACTGTCAGTACTGAAGTTGTTATGGATATGTTTTCCAAAATCTTGTAAGGTTCTTAAATATCTGTTTCTTGATATAAATGCTACCGGTCATAGTCTTGGTTTAATTATAATTTTTAAATGTTATGTTTTCAAATATTTCATGAAAAAACTCTGA
>NW_007730797.1:66925-67365 GCF_000696425.1 Galeopterus variegatus | reverse complement strand
CAGAACTTTGGATATAAGATAGCATGTCTCATTTCTAAGTTGCTGATCCCTCTTTCACGTTGCTATAATTTGGCCTAACTGCTCCTTCATCCTGCTGTTCATCTTTCCCCCTGACAAAGCACAACCTGGGAAAGTGTCTTCCCAGTGACATGGGACTGAAAGAAAGTGAGCCAAGATGCTTCTTTCAATCACCACCTGGAAAAGAGCCTTCCCAACACTGAGAGATTTATACAAAGAAAAGTAAGACCTTTTCAATCAAGATATCGATCATCAATGCTTTTATGAGGAATGCCTTGATTATAATGGGGGAAATAATGTCTTCTCAACAAAAGCAGTTCTCTAAATTTTCCTGGCCTTAAAGAGGGTGTTTGTAATTTGCATGAGACATCCTGTTCTTAAACAAAAGACTTGTAATTGATCAAAAATTTTACAAAGACTAG
>NW_007730797.1:65873-66093 GCF_000696425.1 Galeopterus variegatus | reverse complement strand
TCCCTTTCCAGAGTTTCAACAATTGGTAATTACACCCAATTCACAGCACCTGGAATGATGCCAAAGCAGCCACTCTGAGACATCATCAGTCCTCACCTGAAGTAAATTAAAAGGCCTTGCCACTCTAAATGATACCAACTTGGCTTTAAATGCTTTTGTCTTAGCTGTGAAAACCTGATCTATAGCCTATGCTTTTTCTTTTAAATAAATAAACGGGGGG
>NW_007730797.1:65024-65732 GCF_000696425.1 Galeopterus variegatus | reverse complement strand
TCTGGAGAATAAATGCAGGAAGAGAACCCCAATTCGTGGTTAATTTCCCAAATGGAAGCAAAGCCTCGCTGTCAAGAGCTATGGAAGATTAACCCCTTTTTGAGGCTTCTCACTGCTCAAAAGAGATGGGCTTTGAGTAATCTTTGGCAGCTCCATCACGCAGGGGGAAAAGGTGACAAATCCATGGGAGGCAAAGCAACAAAATTGCATCAAAATTCTCTTCTTTTTTTATAGGGAAAAGTAAAAGGATAATTTATGTCAAAGAAAAACATTAATTTTTATAAAAAATCCTAATGAAATAAACCAATACAAGAAAATAAACAGCAATTAGCTAATATTCCAAACCAGAAGATTTATTTAGTTGTGAAATAAAATACTGTACACATTACTAATCTAATTTCTTATAAGCTATTCTGAATATTTCAATAATCTATATACTATTCAAAAATGACATTGTTATATTCTTAAGTACAGATGATTTTTGTTTAGAGAAAAGGATCTGAAGAAAAATACCTTTAAATACTCATGAATATACACTGAATTCTTTGTTTACATTGCCTAAGCAATACGGTGCCTAGAATACTTAAAGAATATGTGCTGACTTTTAAAAATGTGCATTCTCCAGTTTAAATGCCTAAATAATTATTTAATTAAGAACTTCAATAAATTACAATTCTTTAACAGAAAGTTTAAAAAAAAAAAATCAAT
>NW_007730797.1:57616-64306 GCF_000696425.1 Galeopterus variegatus | reverse complement strand
CAGAATACTTAAAGAATATGTGCTGACTTTTAAAAATGTGCATTCTCCAGTTTAAATGCCTAAATAATTATTAATTAAGAACTTCAATAAATTACAATTCTTTAACAGAAAGTTTAAAAAAAAAAAATCAATCCAAACTCAGGAAAGTACAGTATTTACTTAAAAGAATACAGAAACTAAGCATCTCTCTAAGTGTGTTCTATACACCACTATGCAGGTAACCCACTCAAATGTGGCTAATACATTCTTCTGGCAATTCCTTCTAAGGTTCCAGATCATTCAGTATCAGCCTGCAGCAGGGATAGCTGCAGCAGTGCGGCTTGGGGCATGAAATTAGAAATAAAGGAAGAAAAAGGCCCAGCAGCAGTCAGCTCCAAAGCTCTGGTCCCTGGCTCAACCTAGTGACAGAACCAGTAAAGTGCCAGTGTTCACATATAGCCTGCAGTCACATGCTTGTACACCAACAACCTCTTTTCCACCTGCCCCCAACCTGTACTATGGCTCTTTCCCTAGAGATGTTCGTCACAGAGATACTCTGCAGTTCAGAGGACAACTAGGTCTCCCTTCATGCAGTGTCCTTTATAGTTTCCTTTCTAAATAAATGTAATAATATTACAGTGTTTTTAAGTGAGTCATTTTAAAAGAATATTACCAGTTACCATGGGTGTTTCACGGATGTGACAAAAATCAAGATAATGCATCAATGTTACTGAAATTTGAAAGGTAGCATTATCATGTACAATGCAAGGTAAAGGAGCCTGAGGAACTGCAAAACATTATTTCTTCCAACTCTACTTCATCTTTACAAGTCATTTCACCCTGAAGTTTCCTCACCTCTAAAAATATTACAGTTTCAAATACCACTATTCTATTGTAGATATTTAAGAAGATGTCTTATCCCTAAGTGATGCATCCTATAGTATTTAAAGGCAAAATATAATTCTACAACTCTCAATTAAGTGAAAAATATGAGTGCATATATATTATATATTTTTGTAAAGAGTAAATACAGCAAAATGTTAACTTGAATTTAAGCAGTAGGCAGGTGGATCTTAGTTCATTGCTCTACTTTCTAATTGCATGTACATTTCAATTTCTTCATAATAAGAAGTTGGAGAAAATAAATTAGATATCTCCTAAAAATCTACTTTCAAGAGTATTTTCCAAACATCATCATCAGAACACTGTGCTATTCTTCCAAATTGATCATAAATAAGTGCACTTAAAAAAAAATCAAGTTGCTAACATACAAGAAGATTCAGTTGAGGGACAGGAGAGTTGGATCCATATTTCTATTCTCTATGACTTTGCTCTTGCTGTTCCTTCTGAAAGGAATTTCCTCTTTCCTGGATCATTCCTACCCACTTGTTTTAAGCTTCAGATTAAGAAGCTGACCCTGAAGACTGGTGGTTGCCAGGGGAAGGATAGGTAGGAAGCAACTGCTTAATAGGCACAAGTTTTCCTTCTGGGGTGAAAGAAATGTTTTGGTACTAGATAGAAATGATAGTAACAGAACATTTTGAATGTACTAAATGCCACTGAATTGTTCACTTTAAAATGATTAATTTTATGTAATGTGTATGTCAGCTCAGTTTCTAAAAGAAAAAGCAGCAACAGCAGCTTACCTGGCAACAAAAAAGAAAAAAAAAAATGATTAATTATATGTAATGTGTATGTCAGCTCAGTTTCTAAAAGAAAAAGCAGCAACAGCAGCTTACCTGGCAACAAAAAAGAAAAAAAACTCACTGACTCCCCACTCCTCTGCCCCAGACTAGATTAGTATTTTGCACATTTTTCTATCAAAAAACATAATACTTTATATTATCTGTTCATAGAGCCCCCCACAAAACTATGAACCACTTTATCTTCTTATCCCCCAGTGCTTAGCCTGGGATAGCCTAGGCCCTCAAGAAATTTTGCTTTTCAAATTGAAATAGAGACACCACTTATCTCCCTTGGGGCAAGAGGCTAGAGCAGATGATCTTTTGAAAATCTAGACTATATAAAAGCCTATAAGAGCTTATATTAATTGGAAAGGAAAAGATCAGGAAGACTGCTGTTCATCTGGTTATAAAGGACAACAACAGAGTGACCTCTGGTGAGATTTTTCAGTTAGCAATGATAAGAACTAAGATTTATTGAGTTAACTATATGAGAGGCACTGTGCTAATAAGCAAGCCCTTAATATGCCTTACATCATTTAATGTTCACAACTACTCTATGAAGTACAATTATCAATCCAATTTTCCACAGGAAGAAACAAACATACTTAAGTCACTTGCCTAACATCACAAAGCTGGTTAACAGTAGTGGCAAAACTCAAACCCACAGCTACAGAGCTTGACCCTGTAGTATCAACATGTTACCCTGCCCCTTCACACTGGTATGGTTTTAACAGCTATCAGTGACACTCTTTGACCCTTAATTTGCCTTTTCTACAACTGAAAAAGTACTTGGTTTTTGTAACTTACCAAATTACCCATTGCCATGAATGCTGCTTATATTTTATGGGCTTTGTTAAAACATGAAATGTTAATTTATATTTTAAATCTAACAGTCAAAAAAATAGCGATGAATCATAAAAAAGACTTCTCATTAAAAAGACCTCTCACATGTAAATCAGCAAGTGTTTGTTGACTATTCCTCTTGTACGAAACTGAAAGGATCAGAGTGTGCTGGCTTCACTAGAACCAAACCCACAAGGCTTCCCCACTGTACGCTCATTTTCAAAGTACCCCAACCTATGCACAGAGTAGGCACCCTGCAGATGAGAAAACCATAAAATAACAAAACAAGCTAGAAGAATTATACACTCTTACTTTTTTTTAGTTTAGAAAGCATGATGTATATGCCCTCCCTTCCTCTTTCTCTCTCTCTCTCTAATAAAGAGAAAATGTCACAATCTGATAAGAAAAAAATTAAGTAAGAGTCACTGGGATAAAAACTATTTGTGCATCCAAAAGAGAAAACCTTACTATAGAAGTAATGTCAAACCTTGACAACATATCAGTAAAGTCAATATTAAAGATGTTTCATCTCCCCAAAAAGTATATACCCTTTTAGAAACATACATACACACCAACCCCCCGACTGTAAACCAAACGATTTTTAGTTCCATTGTATTCTCAGGACTTAGTTCACCCACAGATCCTCCTAAACATCTAATGCTAAAACCAAGGATGATAGGATGATGTATTGAGTAAGCATAAATACACACAAAAGCAAGAAGACAGAAGGGGCAAAGTGACAGTATTAATATCAAAAATGCAGAATTCAAGACAAAAGTTACAATGGGACAAATTAAAGACTTTTATACCACTAGTTACACTCTACAATGACCATAAAATAGCCAAGAATCATAATACAGCAATTATCACAAAATTAAATATATGAAACAAAAACTTTGAGATATAAAAGAAGGTAACAGAAACACAACTATAATGAGACACACACTACTCTCAAAGGTTCGATCGGCCACGTAGCAAAAATAAAGAGGTAAAGCTCTTCACAGATGAATATGAGTATAATAAACAAGGCATCAGTAGAAAAAATGGTCAAAAACAAGAAAAACAATTTTTACAACAAGAAATGAAGGTAGCCAATAAGCATGGAAATATGTTCACTCTCCTTAGAAATAAAAACATAGATTTAAGCAATAATAATGTTTTTCTATCGGGTTGATAAATATGTTTTAAATAATAGTATCCATTATTGGAAGGGTGTAGGGAATGCAACAATTTCACATACCACTGGAGGGACTTAATAGCTATGACACCTTGGACACAAAAATTGTTTAACTTCCCTCTGAAATGATGGCAATAGTACCCACTTCTTAAGGTTGCTGGGAGGACTGAGTTAATATAAAGCACCTAGAACAGTGCCTGGAACATAAATGCCCAATAAATATTGGCCATTGGCACTTGGATTTCTTTTTTTTCTGTTTTCTGTTTTTTAGTTANACATACCACTGGAGGGACTTAATAGCTATGACACCTTGGACACAAAAATTGTTTAACTTCCATCTGAAATGATGGCAATAGCACCCACTTCTTAAGGTTGCTGGGAGGACTGAGTTAATATAAAGCACCTAGAACAGTGCCTGGAACATAAATGCTCAATAAATATTGGCCATTGGCACTTGGATTTCTTTTTTTTCTGTTTTCTGTTTTTTAGTTAATTTGTCCCATTGTAACTTAGTTTGTTGTCACTATTAGGATAATTCTGAAGATGAAACTTTAACAAACTGTGGTCAAGAGATCTCTCTAAACAATGGCTTAAACTTGTCAAGTAATTAAAAATTTTAATTCAAGTTAAAAAAAAAAAAAAGACCTTCCTTGATTATAATCTCCAAGCTGCAGCCCTCTAACTCCTTACTTTCACTGAAATTCTTTTTTATTTTAAAATTGAATTGTACATATATGTGGTGTACAGTGTGTTGTTTTAATACATGCATATATTATACAATAATTCACTTAGGGTACATAGAATGTCCAACCCCTGAACATTTATCTTTGTCATGATTATGGTCAAGATCCTCTTTTCTAGCTATTTGGAAATACACAATATGTTATTAGCTCTAGACAGCCAAGAACATCAGACTTTGTTCATTTATCTACCTTTAGCTTTGTTCCCATTAACTTACCACATCTCCCACTTCCACAAATTCTTATTTGAAGATTAGTCAATGCCTCATCTGTGCCATCTCCTACCATGAAACGAGTTAGTTTCCAAAGCTGATGCTTGCTCAGTGGGCTGTAATTTCATAGCTCCACACTACTGCACTCCTGCCTGGAAAGCCATTTGAATCAGCTTTCTGGCCCAAGCTCAAGCTTTCCCTTTCAACCTTTTCCCCTGACCCTGCCTTACACGTTGGTGCTCTCTCAGCAATTTATACAGACCTCTAATATGTCTTTTAACATACTGTGTTATTGTTATATTATTATGTCTAGCTCCCTTAAAATTCTTAAAGGCTGTGACTGGATCTTTCTTATCATAGAAATATTAGGACCCATGCTAAATACAACAGTATCACAAAAGTAAATACAACAGAGTCATGAACTACCCAGCTACAATTATTAACTCATGACCAAACCTATTTCAACTATAACCTTCCACTCACTACCCCTACTACCAACCAAACCACCCCCAGATTATTTCGAAGCAAATCCTAGACTTCATTATCATTTCATCTGTAAATGTACTTCTAAATAATTCTTTGAAAGATAAAGGCTCTTCATAAACATAACACAACAATTGTCACATTTAAGTGTTTTGAATAATAATTCCATATCATCAAGTATCCGGTTGGTGTTGACATTTCTTCAATTGTCTTACGAACCTGTATTTTTACAACTATTTAATAAGTATCTAAATAAAGTCCATCATTGTGATTGGTTAATATGTCTTTTAATCTCTTAAATCTTATGATCTCTAGGTTTCTCTCCTGTAGTTTCTATAAAATAGTGGTTACATCTAAAGGGCTATCATATTCAGGTTTGGTTCTTTTGGCAAGACTGCTAATAGGTGGTAATGAATATTTCCACCAGGAGATAATTTATGTCCACTTGTCTTTCTTTCTGAGACATTAGTAGCATCTGATGATCACTGCCTAAATTCTAGATCCATTAATTCATTACGAGCTGTGAAATTATGATATGCTAATTCTATCATCCCTTCCTCATTTATTAGCTGGGATAAAATACATGAGATACTAACTCTATCGTCCCTTCTTCATATATTAGCTAGGATAAAATACCCTTTATAAAAGAGAAACTTCCCCCATATGTTACCCTGAGATACAATTCACACTGGAAAAGCACAATAAATGTTTTATTCTTTCCCTTCATTTTCCGGATCTTAAAAGAATGCATCAGTTTCCTAGCATTCTAAGTGATAACTTGTTTTTATTTGTTTAATCATCATTATGAACTCATGGATTTAAATACTTCAGTCCACTGCAGTTGTTATCCTTATTGATGACCAAACCGTCCCACCCTTGGCCAAGTGGGCGCCTCTTCAAGTTGGCTCCAGAGTCCTAGTCTTTGATAGCTTCCTTGCATTTCAGCCTGAAGGGATTCCGGGGTCATCTTGCACATTTGGAATTACCCATTTTTTCAAAGAGGACCTAATTATTAATCCATTCTTGGGTCTAATTTATGTGCTTTCAAATAATTAAGGTAACTATTGAGCAAAGTCTAATTCCTGAAATAATTTTAAATTTGAATTTGTATAATGCATAATAAATAAAAGTATACGATCATTACTTTATCCTTATTAAAAGAAGTAATTAAAATCCTTAACTACTCATCACTTAAATTCTTGGACTCATTATGTACCAAAAGACCTACCAAAGCCAGTCTGCTTTGGTATTACAATAAAATTCACCAATTCAAATCAGAATGATGATCTAGGTAAACCTGCTGCTAGACTGGGGTTAAAATTGAAAAGTAAAAAAGAGGGCTTCTTTATCATAATCCTCCTTTAAGAACCACAAGAAATACAATGCAGGAACAACCATAGGAAGTTGTCTAAATAAATCTTTAACTAAGGTAAGAATTTTTAATTAAAGTTTGGAATCTTTAATGATAATGAGTAAATAGTGCTCATTACATATGAGTTTAAACTGAAAACAACTTGTGATCTTAATTATTCACATTACTAAAATCACATTAATCATTGCTATAATAATAA
>NW_007730797.1:55726-57087 GCF_000696425.1 Galeopterus variegatus | reverse complement strand
ATAATAATAACATTAACATCTTTTTACACACACCCAAATCCCTGACTGGAAAACACAAAGTCCTCATTCTCAAAATCACAACTAAAACAAAATCATGTTCTGAAATGTGATTAAAAAGCACTCTTTATGCTTCCTAAACATTTCAAACTAACATTCTTAGTGGCAACCAAAAGAAGTTTCTTTAAGATTTTTTTTTCAGTTGCTCTATTTGTAATTCTAAATTCTTTTAGAAACACCAATATTTTTTCAGGGTGCTGAGCTATTAGCAAGTAGCTTTAGAACATATTTAGTTGCTGATTTATAAAATTCACTGCCCCATTTTAAGAGTAGCCTAGAGAAAGGGCAGCAAAAATAATCATTGCAGAACCTCCCAGGTTAGTGATTACTTTTACAATCAAGAATTTACTCTGCCACAAATGTTAAGAGTAGGTACAATTTAAAGTGGAACCCCCTTCCAAAATGTCTGCTTACTATATTTGTTTGTAGCACTTCTACTAGTTTTGGAATTATAGTCCCTGAATTTTAATTACTCAAATTTCCTAATCTGAACTACTACCTAGTAGTATAAAATGAAACAAGCCTATTCTCACTGTACATATAATTGCTCGTACAATTAAGTAAACATATAATTGACTAGATCTGACATAGTATTTACAGTTATTTAATTATCCCTTTCAGATATCTGAAGCTCCAATTTAGTGAATAATTAAAAATAAATGTAACAACAAAAACAGTCCTGGTTTATGATTAACAGATGCAGATATCTCCAGATTTGACTAGTAAAAGCCTAACCCTCAAATGTATTTTACCCACAATTTATAATTACAAACTAAACTTATTTATATGTGTATAAACACATCCCGATTTAGCAAACTCTAAACTCATTGGCATATTTATAACAATGGTACTATTCAGAATACTTAAAATTATTTTTTTCTGCACATAATCTGCACTTAATTATAATTTAGCATGTTAAGCTAATATGCTATATTTCACATACTATGTTATAAAATCTTTACAAACCTCACATATCTCAATCTATTGCTAATGTGTCTTCTTCAGATAATAAGCTTAAATAAATACACAAAGAAAACTGCTTATGAAATTAACATTTTAAAATTTTTTCTCAAATCAAAGTTGTGCACAGCCAATTGTGATCATTTCCATGATATGGAATGTCATGGAAATGATCACATGGAAATGAATGTCTTAAGATTCAAATCAGGTAACCATAGGGAAAAGGGAGGGAGAAAAAAGAAAGTTGTATACCTCTTATCTTACACCAGAATAAATTATATGCGTATCAAACACTTAAATGTAAAAAAAAAAGAAAAGGAAAAAAACTAGAAGAAACTAGAGGG
>NW_007730797.1:52269-55109 GCF_000696425.1 Galeopterus variegatus | reverse complement strand
GGAATGTCATGGAAATGATCACATGGAAATGAATGTCTTAAGATTCAAATCAGGTAACCATGGGGAAAAGGGAGGGAGAAAAAAGAAAGTTGTATACCTCTTATCTTACACCAGAATAAATTATATGTGTATCAAACACTTAAATGTAAAAAAAAAAGAAAAGGAAAAAAACTAGAAGAAACTAGAGGGATTTTTTTCATTGTTAAATATTGCAGAGTAGAAAGGCCAAGTTATAATAACATAAATCTAAAAGTCACAAAATAAAAAGTTATAAATTCAATTGCATAAAAATAACCACTTTCTGCATAGCAAATGCCACCATAAAAAGTCATAAGACAAATAACCAACTAAGAAATAATATTATTCATATTAAAAGTGTTGATTTCCCTAACATAAAGTACATACAAATGAATAGGTAAAAAAATCAACAACTCAACAGAAAAAAGGAAAGGATAAACTGTAAACAGAAAAGAACATGCAAAGAGCTCATGAAATTATGAAAAGATGCTCAACTTCACTCATAAAAACAGAAATACAAATCCAACGTATCCTGAGATACCATATTTTACCAATCAGCCTAACAAAGATTAAAAAATTTGAACAGACTTTTAATAAAAGCATGGAAAAAGATAATTTCTCAAACACTGGTTGCATGAATAAAAGGAAATCTGACAATGTCCTTCAAAATTAAAATTGCACGTATCCTTTAGCCCAGCGATTCCACTTTTAGGAATTGATCCTACAGTTACATACACACATACGCACACACACTTGACACACTGAAAAATACAAGCTTATTCATCACAGCTTTGTATATTATAGCAAAAGATATGAATGGGGAAGCTCTGAATGGATCCAGATATTTACAGTAAAAAAAAAAAAAAAAAAAAAACCAAGATATGGAACAGCGAGTACAATGTGCTACTACTTCTATAAGGGGTGAATATTTATAATCACATTTGCTTGTATGTCCTAACCTCTCTGGAGGAACATGCAGACAGCTAGTAACACCAGTGGCCTCTAAGGAGGTGGGGCAGTATAACTGAAGGATGAGGTGAAAGACAACATTTTGTTGTAAATATTTTTCCTCCTTTCGAATATTAAACTATGTGCTATATTATCTACTCAAAAATAAATAAAATTCTATCTTTAAAGGCAAGAAGAAAAAGGCAAGAAGAAAAAAAGAGAGGCTCAATCATAGGAATATGTACACATGTGACCAAATCAGGCATTATGGTTTATAGATTGAAAAGCAGAAGGAATCTACTCATATTTCTCTGGCACATTCGTTTTATTCTATCAAAGCTTGGTTTTATTAGTCACCACACTCATTTACTTTCATTTTAAAATCTTACAAAACTTATGCTAATATTTGACTTAAAGAGATGTTCACTTTTTCTAAGCAGACAGGTTCTTTTTTTATACCATGTATTTCTTTATTTTTATGCCATTATTTTAACAAAAATAATAGAATGCTCAGTTTAGTGAGTGCTACAGATTTAAGCTCAGAGAGATGCACTTCATGTTCCAAATGCATAAAATGCAAACTGGCATGCTGATAATACCAATAACTAGCAAACACTGCGTTTCTGGAAGAGAAAACAGGATAAAATTAAGGTATATAAACCTCCAAGTGGGATGTAAATCCTTAGTGCAAACCAAATAAACCTGGGGAAAATATAGCTAATAAACCTAGAAAAGTGTTTAATTAAGCTCAAAGCACAACATGCATTACAAAGAAGTTGAATCTTTAACTCAAGTATGGTGACCTCCAATATCGCTAAATGACATTGCTGCCAATTATTGTTTTTTAAAAAGTGAAACACAGTAATCTCTCTTTTCTATGATCTTATAAAAGAACTTCATACTTTACTAAACATCCGATATCACGTCATCTGAATCCACTCTTTTATTTTTAAGTGAGAATTTAAAAGTCCAGTTCTTCCACAATTTCTTTTATGTCCAAGTAAAATAATCCTACAAATAGTCAGGTGGAGAGAAAGGCAAAATTCTGAATTAACTCAAAAGCAGAAACATATTAATTAGTATTCTCATAAAAAGCACAGACAGTAATCCTTCGGCAAAATCCGTGTAAAATTGTAAAGGTCCATTCCCCAACTAAGTATCTGGGCAGTTCGAGCATTACATTTCCTTTACATTTGACTCTTAAAGACTTTTTTAATAGCATTTATTTGACAATACAGAATTTTGATAATATCACCCTTCTTCTAATCTGCCAAATTATCTAAATCCCAACATCTGTGGTCAGGCTGTTTCTCAAGATTTCTGGTCTCCTGCCAACTAAAGAGAGGCCCTGACTACTTAGCTTGCACACTGAGGCTGGGCTGCAGACATCACTGAATAGATGCCCGGCACGCATCTGCCCCACAGGTGAGATTTACACGGCCCGACATGACAACCACCTTCCCGACTTCGCCATCTCCAGGGTCACCATTCATGTGGGGCTTTGTCTTTACAACTATGCCTGATTCCCTCTGCCTCACTCAGAAATCAGCTTCCCCAGTGTCAGGGACGGCGGCCAGCACACGACGTCCCCCGAGCCTGGCCGGGCTCACGCTCGGAGTCACAGGTCCGAGGAAGGTCCGGAGTCCGCGCGGGAAGGCGTAGGGAGACGTAACCCTGCCCACCTGGACTGCCGGCGCGGACCCCGGCCCGGACTGAGCGGGCGCAGGGAGCGGGAAAAGCGCCGGGAGAGGGGAGGGACGGGGGGATCCAGAAAGGCGGGATTTAGAAGGAAAGGGAGATAATCGTGCGGCATCGGGGTTTCTTCCAGGAGCTCGGAGACTCGGGGCTGAGGGGCGGGGCAGGGACCCGAAGAG
>NW_007730797.1:50267-51443 GCF_000696425.1 Galeopterus variegatus | reverse complement strand
CTCCCCTCCCGCAGCCAATCGGCCAGCTGCCCTGGCGGGGGTGGGGCCGGCCCTGGCCAATCGGAATCCGGGAAGGAGGAGGGACTTCCCTTTTAAACTTAATAACACCCTTCCTCTCCCAGCTGCAGGAAAACTTTGGGAGCTTCAGCCGGGGGAGCGGCGGAGGTAGGTGATCACGGGTATGGAGAGGCGCGAGGGCAGGGCTCCAGACCACCGGCGCCCGCCCACCTGGGTGGTGGAGCCTCGGTCTAGAGCGAGCCACGGGCGCCAGCGTATGCCAGCTCTCACCTCCACGGACTCCCCTCCTCTTCCCACCCACGTGCTCTTTCCCGAGTAAAGTTCCCTTCTTTCCGTCTGGTCCCAGAAATGACTCTTCGTTACCTGCCCTCAGACCAGCTTTTAGGAGCAACTTCTCTTCCAGTCTCCTGATGTTTTACTATAAAATCCCAGTATCTGGGAACAACCACACGCATCAAAAACTCCAGAAACAACATCCTCAAAGAAGTAAGGTGCTGATGGTACAGAAGGACATACAGCTAAGAAACAGACTTTGAAAGAAGTTATAGGAAATCACAGCACATGTTAGGTGCTCAATTATTGGTTGAGTGAAGAATCCGCTGCTTTGGAGAGAAAGACATGCAATTGGGGGGAGGGAGAGAGTGCCATCAATTAAAAATGGCCCACATAGCCAAAGCGATATTAGAAGTTGTCAAAAAATATATATTATGGCCTTTTCTTCCAAAGAAAAAGGTTTTTTTGTTTCTTGTAGAAATACATTACAGGTAAAAGTATATGATGTAATTAAATAATTCGTGCTCCCCAGAAATCTGGATTAATGAAAAAATTTTAAGGGAAAGATGAAGAAAACAGGCAGGTGAGCTACACCCAATAATTTGCTGTTAATGTACCATCTTCAAAAGTCTTCCTTGGAGTCAGTTTTTCCCTGTGAATTGTTAACTGTAGCATGCACCTATTTGAAAAGACAAACAGTCCACATTTCTGACGAACAAAGGATTCTTTGTCTAAAAGGTCAGTTGCTTTCTTTTAGAGTTTCCTTAGAGTAACTCAAGGTTTTATTCGAATACAGTAAGAAAGTTTTCAGAACTTTGTTGGGAAGGCAGCCTTAAAAGACTGTGTTAACTCTAAACAAAAAATACATAATAACAACTAACTACC
>NW_007730797.1:48089-48930 GCF_000696425.1 Galeopterus variegatus | reverse complement strand
CTTCTCTTATGATACTAACACGTATGATCTGAGCACACCTATTTCACTACTGGAGTTCAAACTCCTTCAAATCAGGGAATAACTGAAATAAATATATTCGAATTCCCTAGAATGCCTAGCATGTTGTAGGTGTTCAATAAATATTTCTAAATGGATTGATGCATTCTTTTTTATTGTTACAGTGAATTAGGATTGTTTGTTCTGTGTATTCATGTGACACAGGATTGGGACTCCCCTTATTGTGAACACAGATGGAGTGGTCTGGGGTTATGGTGCTGCTCAAATTCTTGTACCTCAATCAACTCCTTTGTTCTGGATAAGCATCCATTTACCATCCAGTCCCCTGACTGAATCTTAAATGTTAATTGCCTTTACAGTAGTATTGTCTCTCTAGATAATTGGCTGTTGAGTTATTAATTGCAGCCTTATGTTGTACTGTGTGGCTCCTGTAGCATCCAAATTATCATACTCCTGGTGACTGGCGTCTTTTCAGTTGTTACTGGGTAAAGCAAAGGAAACAGACAGAGCCACAAGTATAGCTTGCATCAGGTTCCAAAAATGTTGGGCAAGTTATTTTTATGAACTGTCTGCACGATGTCCCCATGGTGTCTGTGTCCAGTGGCCTTTATGGATTTTTCCAGCCTAGAAACTTGATAGCTGATGTCTGCTTATTTTCATTTGAGAGCAGCTAAGTAAATATCACTGGTTTGAATAAGTAAAGCTTTTTTATATTGATCTGGAAGCCCCCTATACAAGTAAAGTCACTATTATTAGCATTTGGCCAAACAGGTTTTGTTTTGTTTTGTTTACTAACAAAACATTATCATTTGTTTTTATCTTC
>NW_007730797.1:46064-46877 GCF_000696425.1 Galeopterus variegatus | reverse complement strand
GCCAAACAGGTTTTGTTTTGTTTTGTTTACTAACAAAACATTATCATTTGTTTTTATCTTCCCTTCAGAGCAAAGGGCACTTATCAAATCTAGAAAGACTTTTGTTACCATACTGAATCTATATGAAATACCTTTTTATTTTTGTCTTATTTTTTACAATGTATACAACCAAGAAGAGTAATGCATTTTTAAAAATTATCTTAGTAGGTTACACATACACATAGTAAAGAAATCTCAAATAATACAAAAAAAGAAAGTCTCCTTATCACACTTAAAATCCCTGCTGTCAAGGAATTTGTGTTCTAGATTAGGGAACAAAGCTAACATACATAGTTCAATCGGACAACTACTTACTAAACTGCATATAGAATTTAAGATGTGAGTGGTATTCAGGGGAGGAAAAGATCAGGAAATAAGTTTGCATGAAGGGAAGATCCCCAAGGTTGGCTGTCCATTCAGTGAATGCACACAGGTGAGAAGTAACACCAGGAAGGCACAGGATACCCGAGGGACCTGCCAGAACAGGGAAGACAATATAGTTGGGAGATGCTTACTGATAACTCAGATGACGATAATTGCAAATACAATGACGATGATTTCTCAGAAGGAGGAGAATAAAGAAGGATCACACAAATTCTAAAATTTACACAAAAAGAGATCCCTTTTCAAACAGGAAAATCTCCTTCCAGGTAATCTTCAGTTATGAATTCCATGTCCAGTGACTTCCCTCTTCATTTCCAGAGTTACCTGCAGCTCCTGGTATCCCCAGCGAACCCAGCCAACAAAGCCAGTCAATAATTCCACAGTGGGGCC
>NW_007730797.1:3576-45921 GCF_000696425.1 Galeopterus variegatus | reverse complement strand
GCTCCTGGTATCCCCAGCGAACCCAGCCAACAAAGCCAGTCAATAATTCCACAGTGGGGCCAGGACATCAGTCATTCTCTCCCAGCTCAGATGCCAGGGCAGACAGCTCACAGAGACACATGTGGCCACAGGGTCATGAGGAAGGGCATCCCCACCCAGAACTCATTCAGCAGCCCCAGGAATGAGAGACCTGAGGCGGTTCTCACACCCTCTTCTCTTGCCACATTCTAAACTCAAACATATTGCATAAAAGAGCTTTAAAAAATAAATAGGTCATCTTTGACACTAATTTTAAAACCATCTGCATTTCTAGTAAGCTCTTCAGTGACTTCATCCTGGAAAACTAGGGTGGAAAGAAGAAAAGTGGGAAGAGGAGATAGCCTCTGCTCCATATAACCAAAGACACTTGTGTGAGTGTCCTTAGTTACTTGGCACTAAACCTTCCAGGAATATCAATTCCCTCTTACAGAAGCAACTTCTTTAATCTCCCCAGCTAAGGGTTGTTTTTCATTTAGCTATTGCATTCCTAAGTTTACCAGTTATCTCTTGAAGAGGGCTGCTTTCTACTTCTCTGTCTTCCTTCGCATTTACAGACTGTCATTCACCTATGACACACCAAGTGTGCCATTAGTTTCAATACTGAAGGAGGGAGCAAAAAAGCAGGGAGGGTCAAGAACAAAACTAGTCTTTCCCAGCATAACTAACCTTGTACTTAAAAGCAGTCAAGATAGCCACCATTATTTCTTTGAATCCGGGTTTAACGTCAAAAAACCCAATCCATTTTATTTGGTGAAAATTAACCTTCTTATCAAGTCTTGATTACACAAAGCTCCAGAAATACTGTTGATTTCACTTTAACAAAAAGATTGATGGCCCTGAGAGTGCGTTGTTCAAAGCCAGAAGCTCTTGATTGCTGCTTTAAAGGCAGGCCACTTAGCATGGAGCCCAGATAAACACCAGGAATTTGGTTCAGGGATCAATAACCATCTGACTTTACAGTAAACTTTCCTGGGCCTTGGAGTTTTCTTATCTTAGCCAGGATACCAGAATATACACAAACAATGAGCCAAAAGACTTTCAAGATGAGCACTGTAAAATAAGGTGAATAGAAGTTTTTTGCTTTTGAATTGAAAATATGGCAAATAAGGGCTATCTCTATAGATTTTTTTTTTTTTTCCTTTTTTTGTCTTTTTTCATGTCCGGCAACGGACCGCAACCCTCAGTGTCGTGCCCGTACCGGACCGGGACCGGCAACGGGATCGCAACCCTCGGCGCCGCGCCCGCCCCTCGCTCAGCCAGTGAGCGGGAAACGGTCTGTATGTGGGATCCGAACCCTCTGCGGGAGTGCCGCTGCACTCACAAGCGGCGCACTGTAGCAGTGCGCCACCGGGCCGGCCCTAGATTTTAAATGATAGTTTTACTTGTCCTGCTTATACTTTTTCACTTCCAACTCTCCAAGTTACCTTTTAAACTTCTAACAAGGTATTCAGTAAATGCTCTTGATTAAATGATTAAATTACTAGTAAATTATGTGGCTGGTTCAATACCACCAGTTACTCTATGCCAATCTTAGCTACTCATCATAACAAAAGAACACTGCAGACAGAATAAGTCAAGGTAAATCTCACTTTCAAATACACTTGGGAAATGACCCAAGCTTTATGATGTGAGTTCACAGTCACTTAAATTGAAATTACTCTTGACTATATTTGTTTGAGTTATACCAAAAGAAAGATCATAGGCAAAATACTGGATATATAAATGTTCTAATAAAGTTATATGTAAACACATTTTATTATATACTATATTACTATATTTTATATTATATGATTATAGACATTATATATCTTAAATGTGCTATTTGGAATTTTTTCATAAAATATATTTATAAATTCATACATCTTTAGGTAAATCCTGATTATTATATAAAAAATTGAACTATATGTGTGGATAAAATGTATATTTTAAAAAGCTAATATTAAAAATTAGTAACTTGAATGATCTAATACATGATTGATTGATTTTATTATAATTTTTTTATTCGGTTACCAAAAGACTCAGACTTTTGCTTCCTGGAAGAAAATAGTTTGTGGAAAACTTTTGTGCATGCCCCTTCTTCAAAACTACTTGCACCAATGTTTAGATTTTCGTTAAAATTTAAAATGTAATTTTGTATCTAATTGCTAAGTGCTGCTTAACTACTGAGCCTATTTGAGAGAAATTTTTAAATTAGGTTACAATTCTTGCGTACAATAACATTGTTCCACATTGCATTTAGGCTATCAGGACTATTTTTAAGGCAAACAGTACTTTATTCAAAGAGACTTGTCCACTGTTACACCCTCATGGATTAGCCATGTATATATTCTTTGTATCAACTATATTTAGTGCAAATATCAACAGATATTTGATAATGAATTAGTGTATACTTTTCCTATTGCTGTTTTACGAATGCTGTTGCCATCAGCAAAATATATAAAATAACCAGCAAATTAAAATACTAACACGTTCTGGACTTCAAAAGCATTACATTTTAATTTTGCCATGCTAG
Source organism: Galeopterus variegatus (assembly GCF_000696425.1). Lineage (NCBI taxonomy): Eukaryota > Metazoa > Chordata > Mammalia > Dermoptera > Cynocephalidae > Galeopterus > Galeopterus variegatus. The sequence continues at coordinate 43,370 of NW_007730797.1, read as the reverse complement.
GGAGAAGCATGTGTATATTATGCTCCATAAACTTCAAAACCATCCCTAGACCCAAACAACAATTAAGAACATTTCCTTTGAACCTTAGAAGGGTGTAGTCCATGAATTTACTTAAGATCAAGGCATAGCATTTTATGGCTAAACTGAAAAGTATATTTCTTCCACTACTGAGACATGGAGCTCTGAGAAAATAATAAACTCTCAAAATCCATTAACTTCTTGGCCCATAACTCTGAAGTGACACTCATCAAGTCAACAAATGCAAATAAGCCTAAAACCCCTAATACCACAAGGATTGTGCTCTTATTAGGCAAGTCAAACCCGAACTAAAGTAACTTTGGGGAATTCCCAAATATGAATCACAGCAAATCACCTAACAACAATAAAGGTTGCTCACAGTACTACATAAACTCTTCTAACCAGAAAGTTCCCATCCAATACCACACTGCTCCAAATCAACATCCCTGGCAGGTAGCTGTCTAGTCTATACCTTAATGTGAACACTTTGAATGCTTTTGTTTAAATCACACTTCTATCCAAAAAGAAATTGAAATGACTTGTAATAGATTTTATTAGCATACTTCTGGTAACAAAAGTAGGAAATAAACCTAAGGAAGGGAGAATTTATGTTCACTATTGGGGAGACGATGATGGCTGTCCTAGAGTTTGAAATTTGGCTTTTAGCTTCCTAATAGCCAGGGCAAAACAAAAATGGAAACAGTCAATGACAGCTTTAGTAAGGAAAAGGAAAAGGCACAGCAAGTTCTCAACAGTGGTGAAGTTTTCCTGCTGCTGCATTCTAAAATAAACTTCTCATATGGGTGTGGCCTTACATACAGGAGGACAGTGAGCAGTGCAACACACAGCTTCCTCAACTACAAGAAATATCTTTGTTGGGTGTCCAGAATATTCATTTCTACAGCAATTGGTTGTTCGTCATAGATGCTGGGGAAACAGCAGGACCTGCTTGGAGTTCAATTCTAGCAAGAGTGGCGGGAGGGAGGAGACAAAGTAAACAAACAAACAAGATAAATTCAGATCATGAATATGCAAAGAAAATAAAAACTGTGATGTGTTAAAGAACAACCTAGGAGGGGGCTACTGTAGATCGTGTGGTCAAGGAAGGTCTTTCTGGAGGAGTGACTTTGAACTGAGGCCTGAATGACAGAAAGGGGCCTGCCAAGCGTTGATGTGAAGGCAGAACACTACAGACAAAGGAAATGGCAAACGCGAAGGCCCTTGGGGTGTGGGGGTGGCAGGGGATCCAGCTTGGCTTGTTGCAGGAGCAGATTGAAGGTCAGTGTGGCTAGAGCATAGTGGGAGAAGAATGGTAGCAAGATAAGGTTAGAAAGGCAGGCTGTGGTCAGCACTAGGAGGGCTTGGTGGGCCAAAGTATGGATTTTGGGTTATTGCCTAATAGAAAGTGAATTAAGTAAGAGTGATGTGGACTTATTTATATACTAAAAAGATCTTCCTGTTGCTGGGGAGAGAATTGATCATAAATGGTCAAGAGAGAAAGCAGGAGGGCATGAAGAGGATTGGGATATAGTCTGGAAATAGAGCTGACTTGCTGGCAGAACGGATACAGAGAGTGAAACATTAAGTAACCAGGTAGATGGTGGTACCATTTAACAAGTGGAGATGACTATGGGAGGAGCTGTGTTTTGAAGGGAAAGTCAAGAGGTCTGTTTGGTCATATTGGTTTCAACTTCCCATTGAGCATGCACGTGGGGATATAAGTAGGCAGCCTTGATACAAGAGTGAAACTCATTGGAGAGGTAGGGCTGGAGACAGATTTGGGAATCATGAGCAAATACATGGAATTTAAAGACATGGGACCAGATAAGATCTTTTATGAAAGAAGAGGGCCAAGGGCCAAGAGGTGGGTACTGCAACATTTAGAAATCAAGCAGAGGAGAGGGCACCAGCAACGGAGACTGAGAGGGAATGGCTAGAGGGTAGGCAGAAAACCAGAGAATGTGGTGGCATAGCAGCCAAGAGAGGATGAGTTTCAAAGTTCAGCCCTGCCAATTACCACTGAAAGACGGAGAGGCTCGAAGACGGAGTGACCATTGGGTTTGACATCATGGTTGTTACTGATAGCCTTGACCATACAGTTTCCTTCAGTCTGAGGGAGAGAAGCCTTACTAAAGTAGATTCAAGAGAGAATGGAAGGTGATGGGGAGAGACTATGGCCAAAGTGGTGTGAAAGGGAGCGGAGAATGGGGACAGCAATTGGAGAGTGACAAGATGTCAGTGGAAGGCTTTTTACTTTAAGGTGGGAGCTATTAAAACTTTTTTCTTGGTTGGGAGGAAAATGACCCAGTAGAAGGAGAGGGACTGATGAAACAGGGGGACATCTGTAGGAGTTAAGTTCTTGAGAAGGTGAAAAGGGATTTGATCCTCAGATAGGAGCTTGGACATGTCATCTGTTGTAACAGAACAAAGGCAAAAAATACAGGTACCGATACGTGTGGGTTGGTATATGACTATAATAGTGGAAAGAAAAGAAGGTCCCAACTGGATTGCCTCTGTTTTCTCACGAATCACCATCATTGGTTAAATGGAAGATGGGCAGTGAGGAAACACCACTTTTGGATGGTTGAGGAGAGGTGAGAAGATAGGAAATAGCTAATATTTTTCAGTCTTACAACTCCAAAATATCAGCTTGGTCTGACTGATCTAAGAAATACCCAATGTTATTCTGTGAGTATGAAGATAGTCTATTAATTGATATCTTTCTATCAGCAAAGGGATCAGCTTGGACAAGGACCCCCAATATCTAACCCACCAAGTAGCAAATGGTTAATTTGTGTGCTTGAGCTATACAGTCATTGGTCAAAGTATTTGTTCACCAGAGCACCACATCTCACCTTTTGTGTGTGTACCTAATAGTATAAAGTACTCCTGATACTATTACTATATAATACTTAAAGTTTACTGAGATATTACCGTGTACCACGCACTGTGCTAAGTTCTTTACTGTTATTCCTTTTAATACTTCCAGCAACTAAAAGAGCAGTAAGTTTTATAAATGATGAAGCTGAAACTTACAAAAGCTAAATTATGTCAATATTAGAGATCATGCAGTTGTCCAGAAGATGGGAAGGATAGAGAGTTAGCAATTATTAATCAGGCCATGTAGTTATGAATGGAGTTGTATAAATAGGTGTGAAACCAAACCTGTATAAGATATCCATGCTTGTACATACAGTAGTTTGCCCATATAGGAGAAAACAAAACAAAACAAAACAAAACAACGATAAAGACAAAACTACAATAAAACGGTGTACACCTATAAACGATTCGCTATAGAAAGTTAAAATACTTCAGACAGTCCAAATTGAAAAATAGGAATTTAGAGAGCTCTGTTGGGACAACAATATCTGTTCAAGAAGAGACTCAACCAACAGTGCTCTGGTAAATTGTTTAACAGCTGACTTTTTATGGAAGCAGGTGGTGGGAGGGAGGAAGATGTGATTTGTAGTAATCACTAATTTCCATGGTGTAAATACTTCCATCATGGAGTTCAACCTATCAACATGACATCAACCAGCTCATAAAAATTCTTGAAAGTTTACCAATCGGCTCTTGTGAATCAGTTCCGTCACACTACTAGAAGAATCCTTCTGGCACCACCAGACCTCATGTTTCCTTGGGTATGTCTAACAGGGGTAACACTGGGATCTCATAACTTCAGTGAGTGTGAAATTATAGACTCCCTCCTATGGACCAAGTGAATAAAATAAAAGAGGAACTCCAGGCATGAATTAGTGATTCTAATGTATTTTTATATTAGGGTTAGGAATAGATGGGATAAACAGTCTTGTTTCAGGCCCTGATTTTGTTTGTATTTTCTCTCTTTTTTCCAAAATACTACAAAGATTAAGTGAATAAGATATAATCAGAGATTATAACAAACATAAAAATTTGATACAGAGACTCTCAGAGTGGTCACTTCCTGTGTTTCAACATGTTTGTGTAATTCTATGCCTATGTTCTTAAACAGTAGTTATATGGCTTCCCCAAATAAGTGCCTGAGAAGTTGATGTTGATTTATTGGGTAATGTCAGTGACTGAGTTTTCTGTATGAAAAACAATTCATGCATAGAGATTTAACTTAATGCCATCTTAAACAAAGGATTCATTGACCTTTTAGTTTCAAGTTTAAGAGCAGTATTACTCACTGACATGATGCATTTATAAAGTCATGGGTGATTGTTATGTGAACTTTCAGAATTATGTCTTTCCAATTTCGTTTCTGATTCATGACCGAACAGGTATGGTTTAGAGTCCAGGGCTGAAACAAGCCTCTACAGTAGAATCAAGTTTTCTTTAGACCTGTCTCCTAGATTTTTTTTCTAATATCAATGTTCCTACGTTCTTTTGTCACCTGAAACAAAAATTTAATCAATGCTGTCCAAATTGAGATTCTGGGTGGTTTAGAGTCCAGGGCTGAAACAAGCCTCTACAGTAGAATCAAGTTTTCTTTAGACCTGTCTCCTAGATTTTTTTTCTAATATCAATGTCCCTACGTTCTTTTGTCACCTGAAACAAAAATTTAATCAATGCTGTCCAAATTGAGATTCTGGATAAATATCTCAAAACAACAAGTGAAATAACAAATAGCACTGTTAAAAGCAGGAGAAATTAAGCAATGGGAGAGCCTGTGAAAGAAATTTACTCATTCACTGATTAAATATTTACTGAGTATCTATTAAGTACCAAGCACTATTCAGAATCCTTGAGATTCAATTAAAAGCAGGAGAAATTAAGCAATGGGAGAGCCTGTGAAAGAAATTTACTCATTCATTGATTAAATATTTACTGAGTATCTATTAAGTACCAAGCACTATTCAGAATCCTTGAGATTCATCACTAACCTCAAAGGACAAAGATCCCTGCTCTTTCCCCATATATATCCAAATGACTAATTTCCTTACCTCCTTCAAATGTCACCTTTTCATTGAACCCTACCTTGGCCCATTCTGCCTTCCCCCACGCCTGCCACTTCCGATTCCCCATTTTTTTTTTCCATAGCACTGACATACATATCACTTTCTGACATACTAAATAAATAGATTATGTATAGTATATCAGAAAGTGATAAGTGCTAGTGTGGCTGGAACAGATTCAGAAAGGGCAAGAAATGAAGGAGATGACTTGAGAGACACAGATGGGGCAGGGGTCTAGATCATTTAGTGCCCAGTAGGATAGTGTAAGAGCTCAGGCTTTTTCTCTGAAGGACATGAGAAACCCTAGACAAAGGTAACCAGACCAGGGTAGTAGCAATAGAGAAGCGATTGGATTCTGGATATATCTTAAAGGTTGAGCCAATAAGAATTCCTGATGGATTGATGTGAGCTCAGGCTTTTTCTCTGAAGGACATGAGAAACCCTAGACAAAGGTAACCAGACCAGGGTAGTAGCAATAGAGAAGTGATTGGATTCTGGATATATCTTAAAGGTTGAGCCAATAAGAATTCCTGATGGATTGATGTGAAATGTGAGAGTCAGTTACGAATCTGAGCACCTGGAAGGATGGAGTTGTCAGCAACTGAGATGGGGAAGGCTGTGGGTGGATCAGGTTGTGGGCATGGAGTAGGAACAACCAGGAGTTCAGTATGAGATATCCATTACATATCCAAGTGTAAATGACAAGTATCAGGTTGTGAGATGGGGAAGGCTGTGGGAGGATCAGGTTGTGGGCATGGAGTAGGAACGACCAGGAGTTCAGTATGAGATATCCATTACATATCCAAGTGTAAATGACAAGTATCAGGTTGAATATATGAATCTGGAATCCAGGAGAGAGATCTGAGATGGAGAGACAAATTTGGGAACGATTGGCATGTAGTTGGTATGAGACTACGTGAAGTCACTAAAGGAGAAACTATAGATAAAGAAAAGAGACCAAGAACTGAGCTCCAGGGCACTCCAATATTAACAAGTTGGGAGAAGATAAAGAACCTACAAAGGAGATGGAGAAGTGGCATCCAATAAAGACAGGAAAACCAAGAGTGTGGAGTCCAGAAAACAAGCAAAGGAAGTACATCAAGGGAGAGGGCAAGGTAAGCTGTGTCAATGCTGCCCATCAGTATGCTGGGTGAGGACCGAAAATGACCACTGCATGTAGCATTGGGGAGGTCACTGGTTACCTGGACCATGGGCAAGTAGTGTTGATGGGGTAGTGGGTACAAAAGCCTGACTCAGTGGCTATAAGAGGAAATGGGACGGGCAGAATTGGAGACTTTGATAAGCAGCAATTCCTTCAAGGAGTTTTGCTGTGAAGGGGAGTGAGGAAATGGGGCAGTAGTGGTGGAGAAAATAAGATCAAGAGAAGTTTTTCTAAGGTGGGAGATATTAACAGAATGTCTCCAAATAAACTTCATGTACATAGTTTCAGGTATACACTCCAATCTTTGTAGTTTTATTATAATTTTTACATGTCTCTCTCCCCCAGTAAATTGTGATAATATATAAATTCTTGAGGACAGGGACCTTGTTTTATTGAAGTTTGTATGCCTATAGGCTAACCCATGGTATTCATTTTCTATCACAGCTGTAACAACTTACCACAAATTTAGTAGCTTAAAGTAACCCAGCTCTGTAAATTAGAAGTCTAATACAGGTCTCACTGGGCTAAAATCAAGGTGTAAGCGGGGTGTTTGATTCTTTACTTTTCCAGCTTCTAGAGGCTACCCACATTCCTTGGCTCACAGCCCCCTCTTCCGTCTTCAAAACCAGCATCATTGCATCTCTCTGACCATTTTTCTATAGTCACATCTCTCACTGACTCTGAACTCAGCTGGAAAGTTTACATGATTTTAAGAGGGCATGTGATTAGACTGGGCCTGCCCAGATTATCCAGGATCATCTCTCCATCTCAAGGTCTTTAATTTGGTCACATCTAGAAGAACATTTTTCCGTGTAAGGGAACATATTCACAGGTTCAGGGGATTATGACGTGGACATCTTTGGGCATCAATATTCAGCCTATCACATCCAGTGACTGGCACATAAATAAACAAATGTTTGGAATACAACCCCTATATGTTTTCCTCATATACTGCATTCCAAAGGCCTGAATTCCTTAAAAACTGTAATCTCCATGACAGCAGAAACTGTGTCATGCTTGTTCTTCACTGTATTTCCAGCACCAAGCACAGGACATGAAGTAGGTGCTCAATAAAGATTTTTTGAATGGCAGAATGAATCCATAAGTGAGTAAGCTCGTTCTGTCATGTGAGCTGCTATAGCAGAAACCTCTTTTTTGGGCTCAGCAGATAATATCTGACTCCTTAAAGGGAAATGGGGCTCCCTCTCTGGGAACAGGGTCAGTTTGTCTTCCTTCTACCTCCAGCACATCTCTTCCCTCAGGCACCCACTGAGTTCATGCCATCTGCTATGCTAATTCATAGTAAGCTGTTAGTGATGTTACCACTAGAAGGACTGATGTTTAATGTTTAAATTAATTTTAATAGGTAATATAAGTACATGATACAAAAAGTTTTAAGTACAAAAGTGTGGATATTGAAAAGCAAGTTGGCCTTTTCTCCTGTTCCTCCTTCCCAGTTTCCTTCCAGAGGCAACATCCTCTACTAGTTTGTTTGTTTCTTCTGGGGAGTGGGAGGGATGGTGAGTTTAATCCATTTCCTTTCCCACACACTGTCCAGTCACATGATCTCTGCCTTGGCTGCCTGAAATTCTGCCACACTCCAATCACCACTCAGGTCCTCACCCAGCCCCTCTGGGCAGGTGTGCTTCCTCTTCTGGCCCGTTCCTCAGCATGCACATTCCAGTGCCTTTGCTCACATCCTCCTGCTTCTTGGGATGCACTTGAAACCATTACCCATGCCTTCCTTCCAGACTCTTCCCCATCAGGTTTCTGGGTCACCTCACCCTACTGGTACTACTGCTACCTCTCTGAACTTTCTTTAGTCATCCTCTGGATTAGTTTGCCAGGGATGCTGTAACAAAGTACCACAAACTATGCAGCTTAAAATAACAAAAATATATTGTCTCACAGTTCTAGAGGCTAAAAGTCTAAAATCAAGGTGTTATCAGAGCCATGCTTTCTCTGAAAGCTATAGAACAGAAGCCTTCCTTGCCTCTTCTAGCTCCTGGTGTTTGCCAGCAATCCTCAATGTTCTTGACTCGTAGATGCATTGCTCCATCTCTGCCTTCATCATCACATGGCTGTCTTCTCCCTGGGCGTCTGTAAGTCTTCTCTTCTTATAACTACACTAGTTACGCTGGACTAAGGAAGGGCCCACCCTAATTCAATATGACTTCATCTTAACTAATTACATCTGCAATGAACCTTTTTCCAAATAAAGTCACATTTGCAGGTACCAAGGGCTGGGATTTGAACTTATCTTTCTGGGGGACACAGTTCAACCTATAACACCCTCCTATAAAACAGTGATCTACAGAGTGGGATGAGAGCTCTTTCAGAGTGTACAAGATAATCCTTTGAGGAAAAGGAAGAAAATATTAAAATTGCTATTTCTACTTATTTTTTTTCCAAAAACATAAGAAAGAAATTAAGCTTTACTAATATTTAATATGTGAGCTGATATCAGTGACCGTCTTTATATTCTTCTTATCAGAGTTCACATCATGCCCTGTGGGTGGTGGCTCCTGAGGGAGTAGTGGACTCTCCTTTGTGCAGAAGGTTTGATGGAGCAGCCCCTGCTTCTTGTTCGATTTCAGTGCGTTGCTACGTATTGCAATTTATGTGCTTCAGGATATCACCAATGTGGCTACTTTTATGAAAACAAGACCTTTAAACAGAGGATGTTTTACAATACTTTGTACTGAGATGAAGCATGACCATGAAAGTACTCTAAAATTCAACTGAAACATGAGGTTGCACTTTATTTAACACACTTATAAATTTTGCAATTTTGCCAGCTTTCTCTATGATGACAAATAACAATAAATAGTATGCTACCTATCAAATAGTTTTAGAAAAAACAAAACTGCTGAGTTATATCCCTTCAAGGTAAATTCGATATTATAACAATGAATGAGAAATACATTTTTTTTCAAAAGGTACTCAGATGATGAGGAAAACACTTGGAAAATGGACATTTGGAAATGTTTCCATAGTTAGAGGAAATAACCATGTCTCTTCTAAAACGCCCATAGCCTTCTATTTTTGGCCATAAGGAAGATGAAATTACCTGAAAACCATCCTGCTATAAAACATACAGAGAGGTGGAAAAGAATAATTATTGTGAATGCATAACGGAGCTTCTAGAAAGTCAGGCAGTTCTCAGGGGCCAAAAACAAAGAAGGAAATAAAGCCCAGCTCTGGTGGTACAGCATCTTCAGCTCCCCAGCAGGAGCGTGGAGACAGAAGACACCAACTTGGGCCACACAAGGCGGGGAGCTGGAACTGCGACACCACCATGAAGCTGAGTCTTCCATAAAAGGATGCCCTGGAAAATACCCAGCCTCCAGCAGAAAGACGCCCATGGACATGCATCAGGGTAAGCCAGGTCTTTAGTTGCGGGCAAAGGAAGTCTGCACTAAGGATTTCTAACCCATGCCTGGCCTCACATCATTTGGGGGTTTGCAACTATAGTAATTTCATAGACAAGGCTCCTTGAAGCCAAGAAATTGGTGTTAAAACCTGTTCTTAGGTAACTTACACCCCTGGCAGAAGCAAACTAAAACCAACCGAGAACGACACTCCCTCGACCTAGGTCTGGTGGGATTTTTTTTTTTAAGACTTTATTTTTTTAGGGCAGTTTTAAGTTCACAGCAAAATTAAGAGGAAGATACAGAGCTTTCCCATATACCCGTGCCTCCACATACGCATAGCCTCCCCCACTGTCAACAACCCCCATCAGAGTGGTATATCTACTCCAATTGATGCATCTACCTTGACACATCATAATCACACAAAGTGCATAGTTTACATTAGGGATCCCTCTTGATGGTGTACATTCAGTGGATTTGATGTTGTACATTTGGTGGGTATAATGACATGTATCCATCATTATGGTATCATACAGAGTAGTTTCTCTGTCCTAAAAATCCTGTGTTCCACCTATTCACCTATCCACACCCCACACTCCCAACCCCTGGCAACCACTGATCTTTTTACTATCTCCAAAGTTTTGCCTTTTCCAGAATGTCGTATAGTTGGAATCATACAGTATGTAGGCTTTTCAGGCTGACTTCTTTCACTTAGTAATATGCATTTACAGTTCCTCCATGTCTTTGCATGTACATTTTTTTTCAAAAGGTACTTATATGATGAGGAGAGTCTTTTTAATATAATTTTTTAATAGGTAAAATATTTACATGGCTAAAAACCAGGTAAGAGGCTGCAGTAATCCAGGTTAGAGGTTAAGACACATGGACTAGAGTGGAGATGGAAGTTACCAGGTGGTTTTAAGAGATTTTGGAGGCATAATCAATAGGTTTTGGTGACTGATTTGGACATGGTGGTGGAAGAGTGGAAAATTAAGAATGACTTCCCAGTTTTTAACTTGAGTAGGCAGAGAAATAATGCTGCTTTTTACTAAGAGACCATACAAGCACAGCAACAGGACTGTGGGGTAAGAAAGGTTATTGTTTGGGCCATGTTGGAACTTGAGCTGCCTGCAATACATTTACTTCCAGCGGATACCAGAGGATATTCAGGTCTGGAGCTGCAGATAGAAATTTAGTGTTGGCAGTATTCATAAATGGTAGTCTGAGCCATAGAAATGGATAAGAAGGCCCAGGAAGTGTGCAGAGTGATGCAAGCCTAGGGCAGAGCCTAAGGAACAGCAGCTTTTACTGGATGGGTAGAGAAATAGGCCAGCAAAGAGAGTAAGGAGTCAACAAACTCTAGGGTCACAGAGGCCAAATGTCAGTAAATATTAAAGTCAAGTTATATGGACAGAAGTATACAGCCACTTTCCTTCTGTAATCCTCACACAGAGCACGGCCCCTCCAAACATGCAGAGCCACACCTCTGCCCCAGCTTCATTCATTAGAGGGCAAATAAACCCGAGGCACCCTTTGCAGCAAGGTTGTGTTTGCAGACTTGATCACAATTATTTGGCACATCTGTTTGTTCTGCTTTCTTGGTATTTCAACATTTCAATTAAACAATGTGCAGAGTAGAAGTTGAATATTATAGCAGCAAATTCTCTATACTGGCAAATGCTCAACCCACTGATGTGAGAACCACAGGTTTATCTAAATGATGGAGAAGGTCTCTACAATGATGTTGCCTGCAACAATGCCTGTGGGATCCAGTGACTCTCAGAGCTAATCTTGCCACTCTCCCTGGCCTCTGTCCTGTGTGCATTACACCTCCATTAGCAACTGATGCAGTGCCTGACCCTTTGGCTCAATTCAAACCTAAGTCTAGAAAATTTGGGGCCAAGGGCCAGTTAGTCTGTATTTCTCCCTCTGTAGCCACATCTTGGCCTTTTCTCTTCTCACTTTGGGTATAGTCTGCCCATTGCTGCCCCTTCTTCTCAGACCTCACTGCCATCACAAATCTTTCTGTGGCTATTTCAGCCTGTGGACCTTTCCTTGCTATGAACTTTTATCCCATTTTTTCTGTCACTCACCTGGTTCTTGATAATATTTGGTTTGAGATTAACTTCACTCTTGATCTTATTTCCCCTCTGAGTTATTTGCTGTCACCAGGAAGTATATTGAGGGACTTAACATCTTTTATTCATTCCCCTGGAAGCTTAGCTCCACCTCTGTCCTGGGTATAGATATTTAGTTAAGATATAACTAATTACTAATTATATATAACACATAGACATATTTTATAATCATGTATAAAATGATGATGGCATGTTTAAAGTTTTAAGGTGAAAAGTCATTCTAGTCAGGACTGATTTCATTCTCAAGTTATTCATTAATTATTGAGGAATAGAGGTAAGGAAGGTATAGAATAGGCTAAGATCTATCCAGCATGTGCAATACAACTCATTCACTTATTTCATACATTAGTGTTAGGATTAAATCAAGAAGGCCTATGTTATAGAATGATAGCATGTCAGGTATTGATTTATTGCTTCTCATCTCCAAATCTACTCTGCATTGCCCTGCATGTGGTACTGGAGCTAAATCCTGTAAACATTTCTCTTTACCTGATAACATAATGTTAAGTTTTGTCAGTAGCAGGTTCTAGAGGGAAACCACAGGAGAAAGGGGCTTCTCTTCTTGGTTCTGGTGTGCTTTCTTTTATTCTTACTCCTGTGGCCTTCCTGTGGCAGGGGAAGGGAGCAGTACTGCCCCTCACCCCCAGCAAGTTTCAGTCTACCCAGATGGGCAGCTTCTATCAAGTTCCACAAGTGCCCTAGCCGGATTCCCAATGAGACCAGCAGCACTCCCATGCACAGCTTCTCAACAAGTTTTCTAGTACCCCAGTAGATGCCTTCTTGCCTGCCAGCTCCAGTCTGTAATGCCTCAGTGAATGCCTGCCATTCGCTGGGTTACAGCAATCTTTCCCCAATAAAATCTTTAATCCAGCCTTGAGAGTGAGGACTCTCCAAATTTGTCCCTTCTTTGGGTACCCTGTTTCAGCCCTAGGATAGGCCCTATGCTGCTCCTCTATCTGCTATTCCTGTATTCTTCAGAGTGCACTTTACCCCCTTAGCAAATTCCCTACTAATAATTCTTTATATTAAACTTTTCCTGTTCCAAATATTATGTGGTTTCTGTCACCTCACTGGACCCTAAATGATACAGATAGAATCAGAGGGGGTCATTTCATACAACTCCCTCACTTTATAGGTGAGGAAGTTAAACCAGAGGGACCAGGAGAAGGCCAAAAAAGTCAATGCAAGTCAATGCCTTGCCCAAGTTACACAGTTAGTGAGTGGCAGAATTACAGGTGGAAGCCACATCACCTAGTGGTCAATTTACTTAGTGGCTGCACTATACCAACCAGGCACAATGTCTGGAATATAAGGTGTTCCCTAGATATGTGTCAAGTGAATTAATTAATGAATTAAGGCTCTGGGAGCAAGGCTTTGTTGGGGAAAGTCAGGAAAGAGGAAGCATGAAGGCCTAAGGTTTTTGACAGTGATGAAGAAAGTTACCAGTGAGATAAGAAAAGTATGCAGTCAGAGGCCAAGATCTCTTAGCAAAGAATTTACCAATTATTTCACAATGGAACAAGCTAACCCAATAGCCTGACTTCAGCCCATGGATGGCCAAGGCATTTGGGGTTCATTTCTTGAGGGCATTTGGCCTCTAGGCTTCTGAGCCTCAAGCATCCTTGACCAGAAGACATGTCTGTGCATCCCCATGCCCATCCACCAACTTTTCAGATCACCCAGGCTGTCCAAATATTCACCAGCTGGTAGCAGTTCCCCTGATGCATTCTCACCCTAATTGGTTTGTGGTATCCCATAGGAGGCAGCTCTCTGTTATGGTTGAAAACAGCAGCAGAAGGGCCAGAACTGGCCCCATCTCCCACCCACACTCTTGAGATCCCACAACCCACAAAACAATGGTTTGGATTTTGCAATTAGCAGTTTGTCTTTGACAAGCATGGTTTTAGCATCGTGGGTGCCAATACACAGTCTCTTTCAAGCATGGGCCTGGGCCCAGGAGTTGCTCCTAATTTCTAATTAGGGCATGTTTAGGTAACAAGAGAAGAAAGGCCAGTCTAGTATTTTGATTAGTGTGAGAAGTTAGTGGGATGGATTAGGCTTAGGCAAACTTATTTTTAGACACGTTTTGACAAGTTCAGTAAAAGGGTGGGGATCCTAGGGGTAATAAGATCAAGTGGAAAGAACATTAGCCTTGAAGTACAGTTCTCAAAGGTCAAGTTCCAGCTTCTCTATTAACTGGTTGTATAATCCTGGGCAAGTCACTTCACTATTGGAGCCTCAATGCTCTCATCTGGGCAGGTTTGACCTACACAATTTCTGGACCCCAGCAATAATAATCTAAGAGATCATGGGATTCAGTGGTTCCTGGAAGCACCTCGCCTCTTCATCCACTGCCACCTTCAAGAACTTGACTTCTGTGTGTTTCAGAGTAAATGTTATTCTTTAGGAGTGAAGGTTTCACTTTGTTCCTACCTGCAGCAAATGACCAAAAGTGCTTGTCTTATGCATACATTCATTCAGTTATTCTCTGAGCTCCTTCCAAGTGCTGAAAAAAGTGGCCAAGTCCTGATCATTTGTCAGGTCTGCACTCCAACCTCTCTTCTACAAAGTTTTCCAGCCCCTTAGCACATTCTAGCTCCTTTCTGTACTCATAGCAGTTAGGGTCTGTTCAATTCATTTTGAATTAATCCCATAACTTCTCTTCTGCTGTAGAGTTTAGCCATTAAATTGTTACTTTATTTCTCAAAGGCATTTGCCATATCTCTAGACTGAGAGATCTGGCAGGTAGGAACTGGACCTTACACTTTGTCTCTCCGACATGGTCTAGTTCAGAGTCCTGCACTTGAGTAGTGCTAATTAAGAGTCCTTAATTGATTGGCCCATTAGCACTGTGGATGTACAAAACCATGTAAGGGGAAGTTCCACTGCTCAGGAAGGATTCGGGGTAATTGGGGGAGATTGTCCAACCTGAAGAGTTAAGTGACAACGGAAGCAACATCCCTAAGCCTGTGATTCACTGTAAATAAATGCAAAAGTTCTGTGGTTCCCAATCTTTGGACCCTGGGCCTCTTGTAATCTCTGGATTATGCTAAGCATCACAAATTCTTATGTCTATAAGATGACTCAGACATATCTCAAAAAGTGCATACACAGTATCCCCTCTTATCTGCAGTTTCGCTTTCCTCTGTTTCAGTTACCCACAGTCAACCACGGTCTGAAAATATTAGATTAAAAATTCCAGAAATAGGGCCGGCCTGTGGCTCACTCGGGAGAGTGCGGTGCTGATAACACCAAGGCCACGGGTTCGGATCCCATATGGGGATGGCCGGTTCGCTCACTGGGTGAGCGTGGTGCTGACAACACCAAGTCAAGGGTTAAGATCCCCTTACCGGTCATCTTTTTAAAAAAAAAAAAATTCCAGAAATAAATAACTCATAAATTTTAAATTGCATGCCATTCTAAGTAGCATGATGAGGCTGGCTGGTTAGCTCAGTTGGTTAGAGTGCAACCATATAGCACCAAGTTTGTGGCTTTGGATTCCCATTCCAGCCAGCCACCAAAATAATAGTAATAATATTAATAATTAGCATGATGAAATCTAGTGCTGTCCTGCTCCACTCCACCCGGGAAGTGAATCATCCCATTGTCCAGGTATCCAGCTGTATACACTACCCACCTGTTAGTCACTTAGTAGCCATCTCAAATTGACAGTCATGGGATCACAGTGCCTGTGTTCAAGGAACCCTTATTTTTCTTAATAATTATCCAAAGCACAAAAGTAGTAATGCTGGCAATTCAGATATGCCAAACAGAGGCCATAAAGTGCTTCCTCAAAGTGAAAAGGTGAAAGTTCTCAACTTAATAAGGAAAGAAAAAAATTGTGTGCCGAGGTTGCTTAGATCTATCTTCTATCTGTGAAATTGTGAAAGAAGGAAAAAGAAATTTGGCTAGTTTTGCTGTCATACCTCAAACTGCAAAAGTTGTGCTTGGTGAAGACGGAAAAGGCATTAAATGTGCTGATGGAAGATATGAGCAGAAATGTGTGCCAATTGATGGCAATCAGGTTCTGAACTCTCCATGGTTCCAGGCATCCACTGGGGGTCTTGGAACATAACCCCTGCAGATGAGGGACTACTATACTTATTTTTTAAATGTATGTTGTGATTGGCAAAATATATAACCTCTTAAAAGCCTAGGATTTCACCTCACCCCAGTTAGACTGGCTATAATCAAAAAGACAGAAAATAACAAATGCTGGCAAGGATGTGGAGAGAAGGGAACACTCCTGCACTGTTGGTGGGACTGTAAATTAGTACAACCACTAAGGAAAACAGTATGGAGATTTCTCAAACCACTACAGATAGATCTTCCATACAGTCCAGCAATCCCACTTCCAGGTATATACCCAGAGGAATGGAAATCATTATGTCGAAGGGATACCTGCACTCCCAGGTTTGTTGCAGCTCTGTTTACAATAGCCAAGATATGGAACAAACCTAAATGTCCATTAAGGGACGATTGGATAAGGAAACTGTGGTATATATATACCATGGAATACTACTCTGCCATTAAAAAGGATGAAATTCTCCCATTTGCAACAATATGGATGAGCTTGGAGAAACTTATGTTGAATGAAATAAGCAAAGCATAGAGGGATAAGTACCACATGCACTCACTCATAAGTGGGAGCTAAGAGAGAAAGAAGGAAGGGGAAAAAACCACAGTGGTGTATTGGACTTGCAGAGGGAGAGAGCATACCTTTGGATACAAAGCGGGGGGGTGGGGAGGAGGAGGGAGGTTGGGGATAAATGAGTGGGGGCACGGGGTATAATTGCAATTTGTGGTAATGGGCATGCTGCGAGTATGGATCTGGCCTTTACAGCTTGGGCACAAGTGGTGACAATCAGCTTTGTATCTCATAAATATTCATAACCAATAAAAAATAAATAAAAAATTTTTAAAAGCCTAGGGTTTCATTCTATCCATTGTTCATCATGAACTTTTAAAAATAAATGCTAAAAAACAATTATTATGCAAGGTCTGTGAAAATTTTTTGAAGTTAAAAACTATCATACTAAATTAGCATTGTTCAGACCACTGGCAAAGACAGTCTGAATTTAGAAAACAAAGTGAACACTTTAGCCTAGGCAGGTCAATGGATTTTTTTTTTTTTTTCCTGAAAGAGATGGAATTTTAACTCAGCTTTGCATAATGATTAAGTTTTTAACAGCAAGGCCATTTATGAGGTTTAACCCATAACCAGGTGTTCCAATGTATATGAAAGGAGGAAGGCTACAAGCTTCATACCTACATGCTACAATTCCCTCCCTGACAGGTCATGATACTTCAAGATCAGAAGGTACACAGATGAATTGGAGCACAGGCGATGGAGACCTCAGGTTAATTAACTTCCTTTGAGAGCATTCAGAAAATTAGCAAAGATGTAAGAAACCATTCACCCAAGTAATGCATAGCAATCAGGCAGGAAACTCTGAACCTATTATATCAGACTTTTTAAAACGTCTTCTAAGCACTGTAAACAACTGTGCAACATCAGCCACACCCTCAAAACTCAGAAGTGAGGGGTTGGACCAAATAATCTTTAAGGTCTCTTCTTACTAGCATGTGTCTGCCTTCCAGATGGTGATTGTGGTGGACAGAGCCATCTGTTCCCAGGGAGCTGGTTGGTGCCACTGCTCCAGCCCTTCATCCTAGGACAAGTGTACAGGAGTTGCTCAGGGAGGTGATGTGGAAAAAGTCCTGACAGGCTACCATGCCTATGACCCTTTCATAAAAGTTGTTCTCTCCGCAAGAGGTGAGGCTTTACTCTCTCCCTTTTTGACCTTTCTCTTTAGGCTAAAATTTGCCAATGAACCTGATTTCTTTCTTTCTATCCTGAACTTGGTTTCACTCACATCAAAAGTGCTACCTATTCAGTCCCCTGCACTGCTGGGAGGAGATCATGTAAGATGACCCAGGTCTTTTGGCAAATATTTTGGTGTGAAAGATCACAGTGCTTAAAAATACTCCTAACCTTTTATCTTATAATCCTACTTCCAGAAATCAATCTTAAGGAAGTAATTCTAAATGTGGTTAAAGATTTAGGCATAAAGATGCTCATTATTGAGTTGTATAATTGCAAAACCCTGGAAGCAACCTAAATGTCCAGAACAGAGGAATGGTTAAGTAAGGCATAGTATATCGAAACGAAGAAATATTGTGTTAACAAATGGTGTTAGAGAGGTTGAAATAAGAACTTGGAGACTGCTGGGCCGGCCCGGTGGCGCACTGCTACAGTGCGCCGCTTGGGAAGCACGGCGGCGCTCCCGCTGAGGGTTCGGATCCCACATGCAGACTGGCCGCTCACTGGCTGAGCGAGGTGCGGGAGCAACACCGAGGGTTGTGATCCCGTAGCCGGTCCCGGTCTGGTACGGGCGCGACACTGAGGGTTGCGATCCGTTGCAGACTGGCCGCTCACTGGCTGAGCGAGGTGCGGGAGCAACACCGAGGGTTGTGATCCCGTAGCCGGTCCCGGTCTGGTACGGGCGCGACACTGAGGGTTGCGATCCATTGCCGGTCACGAAAAAAGACAAAAAGGAAAAAAAAAAAGAACTTGGAGACTGCTTATTTGCAAAATGATAAGTGAAGAAAGTGAGATACAAACTTGATTGTATGGTGTGATTGCAACTCTGTAAACAAACAAAAAAATGAATAGGAAAAATGTTGAAAAGAAATACACCAAAATGTTAACGGTGGTATTTCTGGATGCTGGGATCCTTTTTGTTCATATTCACCTAATTTATTATTAATAAGCTTTTATTGTTATCAGAATAAAAGTACTATTTAAATATAAGGAAACAAACCTGTATGAAAACATTGATAATGAAATCTCTTAATGAAGGAAATACAAGTGTTATATATTTTCTTCTTTATATCTTTCTTCGTTTTCCCAATTACATATTATTTATATAATCAAAAAAAAATTAAGAAATCCCACAGTGCAGAAGACCCTACCAGAAAGGTTATCATGGGGCTCCCACCCCAGCTCCCCACCCCATAGTGGCCCTGATGAGATGAAGTATGTGCATCTCATTAGCAGCTCCATGACCTGCCAAAGTGGCCCCGGGGGAAGGTGCTCTACTGTGCTTGTCACTAAATTTAGACTACAGGTGGCAGGAAGGATACAGGAGGAAGGATTAAAGATCCAAGGGGGCGGCTGCTTAGGAAGTCTCAGGAACCTAAATCTGGGTTGTGCTGTTGAGTGAAAACATCACTTCCAAACATCTCAGCCAGCTGTTGTTACATTGTTTGTCCTGAGAACTGGAGGTGAAGACTCCCTTGTCCTCACAAATGCCCTGCCTGCACACCACCAGCAGAAGTCATTAGAGACCAGGAGCCAACTGGGCAGGTAAGCCCACTAGAGACTTTGGGGTGTGCTCTGCTTACTCCAGAAGTTGGCTGACCCCTGCTGCTGGGAAGTCAGATCCCACAGGCCAATGTTGCAGGCAACCTGGACAAAGCCCAGGAAACAATCGGAGATCTTCTCTTCATCTCAAACATCCAGCACCGAGGTGAGGAGTGAGGGCTCTGGAGTGAGAGACACATTTGTCTTCTAGCTATTCCATGAACTTCCTGGGGTATTTTGGACAAGCTGCTTGATCTGTGCCTCGATTTCCCCACTTCTCGTTGAGCATTGGACCTGGCATATAGTCAATGCTTGATAAATGGTGTTGAATGAATAACAGAGTAGGATAGGGTAGGTTTCATCAGGCTACTAGGGAGGGCTCCCAGGGGCTTCTCCCCTATGGGAAGAAATGCATAATACAGATGCTTCTCAACTTACCATGGGGTTCCATGGTAAGTGTAACCATGTAAACTCATTGTAAGTTGAAAATATCATAAGCCAAAAATGCATTAGATACACCAGACCTAAATGTACATGTAGCCTCACCTAACTTAAATGTACTCAGAACACTTACATTAGTCTATAGATGGGTAAAATCATCTAACACGAAGCCTATTTTACAAGAAAGTATTGGCTATCTCATGTAATTTATTGCACACTGTACTGAAAGTGAAAAACAGAATGATTGTATGGGTACTCCAAGTACAGTTTCTACTGAGTATCACTTTTGCGCCATCGTAAAGTCAAACCATCGCTAAGTCAGGGACCTTCTGTATAGTGTCCCCTGCCCTCCCACACCTCTACTCCACTAATCTAACAGGGAGTCCCCTCCTGCCCATGCAAGCATTTTTTTCTGCCTTTCCTCTTGGTGGTCAGACACAAATCCACAATGCAGTCTACAATTAGGAATTATTCAGTCTTGGGGGCAGCAGAATTCCCACCATTGGTGGGTGGGGCATGGGAGCCGATTTTCTCCATCTGTCTCACGATCTTGCTTCCTCTAACATATTTCCATCTTAGCCTTACCCATGATATTATTATCTTTAAAAATGTGGAAAAACCCCTCTCCCCTTCCCACCACCCCTACCATGCTACACTGCCTCTGGTCACACGCGGTGGAGTCCAGGCTTGAGCCAAGTGTAACCAGCCCACAGGGGTCAAGAGGGCCCCAAGGGACCTTAAACATAAAAGAAAAAATAACAGCACATCAAGGCATTCCTGAGGGGCCAGCCAAGTGGATGTTGAAGCCCACGCAAATTTCTCTAAGAGCTAAGAGGGGTGGGAGAGCTTCCCTCAGGGGGAGTGGGGCCTGAGGGGAAAGATAAACAGAGAGGAAAAGCAGCATTCAGAGGAGAGCAGGAGAGAGTGGAAACCACCCCCAAATGCCCAGGGTGGGCACTTACTCGAGATATATTTCATTCACAGCTCTTGGTCATCCTGAATCTCTCTGCGACCTCTGAATCCATAAGTTTCTCTGGTACCTTTAACCACTTGAGTAGAGACAGGAGCACGTCAGGAGTTAACCCCAGCAACCAATCCACAAAGGGAATTCCAGCAGAGAAGGAAACAAGTAATCAATTGTTGCTTGGGCTTTGTTGGGGCAGGGGGTCATGTGGGGAGTAGGGAGTAGAAGAGGGTGTTTGCCTACCAGCTGATCAAGCCCACTAGCAGCAACCGCCCCCTGGCAGTTGGGGATTTGGGGCTTCCTCTTAGGCCAGTGTAGCTAATTTAAGTCATCTGTTTGCTGGAACTTGGTTAAAATGGAGTTTTAGTAGGATTCTTCATGTGAGTGCTGTGGTTAAACAGAAATTCCTTTTAAGTGATGTCTGAAGAGTGAGTCAAAGTAAGGCCAGAAAGCTAGTGGTGGGTAACTCCAGAACAGCATGAGCTGGGTGGAGGGAATATTTATGCAGCGCGTGCACAGGCCAAAGGAGAGGGGAGACGGCTCCTCCCCCAGCTCTCACCACAGGATCACCTCTCCCCCATTCCACTGCTCTTCTGTGGGAAATCTTTCTTCCTTACAGAATTCTTGAGCATGAATGAACTTCAAAGATCACGGCCATGGCACCCTCTTTTTCAAAGTAAAGTTTCTTTCATTGCTTTTTCTTATTAAAAAAGCATCACTGCTCACTACAGAAAAATCAGACAATATAGACAAGTAAAAAGAACTGTTAAAGTATCCATAATCTCACCTACTTTAAATGATCACTGTTAACACCATGTTAAATCATTAGAATAACCTCCTGGGGAGAAAAACATTTATATACATATGTATATAAATATATGTGTGTGTATTATACACACACAAATGTACCTTTTTCAAACAAAAATAGGGTTCTCCTGTAATACTGTTTTTATAATTTTCCTCCTCTTTTACCTAACATTTTCTGTGGCTGTAGATACATTTCTCAGCATCATGCTAATGGCTGCATACTTTCCCATTACCTGAAGTACTAAGTTGATTTAACCAATCCCCTATTGTTGAACCCTTAGGTCATTGCAACTTTTTCTGTTATAAATGTTGTAATGAACATCCATGCAGCTAAATCTTTGCATAAATTCTTAACCCTTTCATTGGATAAATTCCCAGAAATCAAACTGCTGAAGCTCCTTTATCTTCATATGTCAGGGAAATTAAAACAGAAATTGCTCGGGGCCGGCCCGGTGGCGCACTGCGCTAGTGCGCCACTTGGGAAGCGCGGCTGCACTCCCGCCAAGGGTTCGGATCCCACATAAAGACCGGTTCCCACTCACTGGCTGAGCGAGGCATGGGGGCAACACCGAGGGTTGTGATCCCGTTGCTGGTCCCGGTCCGGTACGGGGGTGACACTGAGGGTTGCGATCCGTTGCCGGACACGGAAAAAGACAAAAAAAAAAAAAAAAAAAAAAAAACCAGAAATTGCTCTAAAGTACTAAGTAAATATGAAAGGTGGTGGGTGGGGGCTCAGCAGTCCAGGCCAGTGGGCTCCAGGTGCAGTTCTGTTTGCACTGTACAACAAGGAAGGGATGCTTCATCCTCATGTGACAGTTGGAAGTGCCAGCCGTGAGAATGGGGGCCACAATTATAATACAACTCCTTGTAAAAGTGAGGGCTCTTTATTACAAGCCGCCTATGGGAGTCACTCATCTGGAGCCTCAGGTCTGGGATACTCTTGGAATGTGTGCTGTATCTATCAGACCTGTCAGTATTTACCTACCTTTAGCATGCTCGCACATTGCATCTCTATACCCTCTTTCTCTTCTGCTGGCCACAGGTGAATTGGGATATAAATGCCATTTGAAGTTGTACAGGAATTTGCTGGCTCATTATTACACAGTGCCTACATCTCGCTTAACATCCCTGCCCTGAGGGTGTTTGGAGAACAATTCAAAGGCCTCAGAACAGAAGCACAAATTGTCACATTTATTAGAAAGCAGGTAGAGGTCTTCCCCACCACCTCCATGCCTCCCAACTGAGTAGCACAATTTAAGTTGAGCCACCTAGTGGCTAAGTCTGTAAGCTAATAATCCTCCTCCAAGGAGAGAGGTGGCTGGATGGGGAAGGGTTTTTGGGGCAGGCAACACATTTGTAGAGGAATAAAAGTGGGAATGTAGAAGAAAGAGGGAGGTGTGCAGTGAAGTTGGAAGAGTCTTGGCCTGGGAATGAGGAGACTGGGTTCCAGTTCTGCCAATCATGTGCTGTGTGGCTTTGAGGAAGTTGCTTTCCTTCTCTGATCCTGTTTCTTCATCACTTAACCCGGGGCAACCATCTCTTCCTGTTCTCACTGATCTGCTGTCTTCCTCACTCATTTGATAAGTTTTCTAGTAACAGGGTTCATAGCATTCTTTTGTGACTTTTGACGGCCTTTTACATTTTCTGAATCTTATGAGTTGCCAGTAACTGATCGCATGTTAATGCCATAAAGAGACACCAAGTCAAGCTTTGACCTTTGCTTTTGTCAAAGCCCTTTGGTTTCCAAAAGTCTCTCCTATAGCAACAAGCAATTGTAACCATAACCCCTTGTTTTTTTTTTTTTTTTTTTTTTTTTTTTTTTTTTTTTTTAAAAGATGACCGGTAAGGGGATCTTAACCCTTGACTTGGTGTTGTCAGCACCACGCTCAGCCAGTGAGCGAACCGGCCATCCGTATATGGGATCCGAACCCGTGGCCTTGGTGTTATCAGCACCGCACTCTCCCGAGTGAGCCACGGGCCGGCCCAACCCCTTGTTTTAAAGCCTAAAATGTGGGGGCCTCCAGGAGCTAGGAATGTCTACCTCCTGCATACCTGGAGAATTCCCCTACCTCCACCCACTTTCTGCAAGGCCTTTGGGCAACCAGGAACTACAGAGTTGACATTTCATTCAGCATGCCAGCCTAATCAAGTGGTAGTGACTGCCTCAAGGTCATACTGAAAAGGACTCTGAGGCTACTTCCATTCTTAACTAGAAAGATTGCCATGTCTACCAGGAGAAAGGAATGTGGGGAGGAGGTGGCATTACTGCCACTTCTCACTCTCCCTAACCTAGTTTATGGAGAATTGGTAAATTTGTTCCAATCCTAGCTTTCCAATGGGTTCCTATGCTCCAGAGTGGGGATACAGAAAACCAGTCCTCTGGGGGAAGATGAGCTTGGGCAGAAGGTGACCAGTATATAAAAACCAGGCATGCACCTCTCCCAAAGCTTTCTACCAGCACAGAGGCAAGTTGTCTCCTCTCCCTTGCACACTGGACTTCCTCACATTGCATTCTGTTCTTGGGTGGCACCTATCCTCTCTAAGTCTTCTCTTGAAGACTTATTATATTTTATTTTGAGTATCTTTGAGCCTCTGTTTTCCAGGAGGAGGAACCTGGCTGGATCATTAATGGGCTGGAAGTTGGGACTTCAAAGAGAATACACTATCTTCTCCTGGAAAGAAAAGATTTAGGAGCCAGCACCCTGGGAAATGTTGAATGTGTTCCCCTCATTCTCTCCATGTGAATGCAAAGCAAAGCAAGTTTAAAGTGGTTATTAGTGGAATTGTAAGGTGGAGAAGGGTTTTAAAAGCAGGTTTCCTAGGACTGGGGATCGCATGCAGCTCTGTTCATGCAGTGTAGTGCACAGGGCAAGACAAGACCTGGAATCAGGAGGCCAGAGCTCTACTTTCAGCCTTCTCACTCACTGAGAAAGTCAACTCCTCTTTCTGGGCTTCAGTTTCCCCATATGTTACATACCCTGCCCACCTCAAAGTTTTTTGGGGGATAGTTTGATGGGAGAAAGGATGTGCATATGCTTTGAAAAGAAGGCTCCAGAGCTGTATACATGGGAGCAATGATTGTTTGTTTTCATAAGTGAAGTTGTCTCTTTGCCATCGCCGCTGGAGAGGCTGTTTGGATCATAAGTATTTGGCCTCTGAACTTTCATTCTGGACTGAAGCAGCTGTAGGTGGCAGGAATGCGGGGAGGGAGGAAACATCAGAGTTAGCAAGCATAGGCCTCAGTATCAGAGTTGGCCAGGTTTCTAGAGGGGAAAAAAAATCTCAAGTAGCTCTTTGTGGTCATGAAGAATATACTTACGTGATTGTTTTCAATGTTTTAGAGTCTCAAGAGAAGCTTTAAGGGACACTTATCACAATGAAAAACAAAAGAGTTACTCATTCAACCCAGGCTGCACAAATCTACATGAAATGGAGAAGAAATTATCTAAATAATTCAACACTCTTCTTCGTTCTAGCATACACACACACATACATACACACAGACGGATTTCATCCACAGTGATTCAGACAGTGGTTTCAGGGTATGTGTTTGGTGTCTCCTTCCCCCTTTCCACCAAGTCCGAGCCTTTCTGGTCTTCAGAGTTCTTCCCAATTACTTCATCTTTTTATGTTCAGTGCCAAACAGTCTCTGGCTCCCAGTAGACACTCAGTAAGTTTCTGATCAATGAAATACCACTTTATCTAGGGTGTTTCATTACTGTAATGGCTCCTAATGAATCATGTCCCCATGAATCCATGTTGTTATATAGTCCTTTCTACAGTAACTCTGAGCTTGGTTAGATGATTTGTTTTGGCAAATGGGACCTGAGCATACGTGATACAAACAGGGGCTTGAAAAGCACTCACACACAGGAACACCTATACATGTGAGGAAGCCTGGGCAGGCCTGCTAGAGATACCTGGACCAGAGAACAGCCAGCTCTTATGAACCAGTAATGTGAGTAAGACCATTTTAGACCCTCCATTTCCCATCAAGTCACCAGAGGATTACAGCCAGGCAAAGTCAACAGAAGAATTGCCCAGCTGAGATCAGCCCAATTGCTGACCCTTATGATCATGAGCAAATAGAATTGTAGTTTTATTTTTTATTATTTTATTTTTGTCTTTTTTTGTGGCCAGTAAGGGGATCGCAACCCTTGGCTTGGTGTCACCCGCACCGTGCTCAGCCAGTGAGCCCACTGGCCATCCCTATATAGGATCCGAACCCGCAGCCTTGGCACTCCCAGCACCGCACTCTCCCGAGTGAGCCACAGGGTCGGCCCTAGAATTGTAGTTTTAAACCACTGAATTTTGGGATGTTATGCCGTAATAGATAATTGAGATGCCCCACTTCTTTCTAAAAAACTGTTTAAAACCTTTAGGTCAGGAATAGTAAATATGTTACATCTCATCTGTCAACTTTAATTGATTGGTAGAGTTTTTTTGGAAGACTGTCTTGAGAAGAATTTGAAAACAAAATCAATGGAAAAGAAATCCACAATTCATTAGTGATATGTACAAAGAACATGGGCAGGAGTAGCGGTAACATGTATGCCATGTATTTGCCATTCTTGTTCCATGTTATCAATCAGAGGCCAATGAATAAGAAAAGCATAATTATTAAAGTGGAATATTAGGTGGGCCAACTGGTAAGGGATTTTTCCACTGAATTAGGTAACATCTCCCAGGAATAATGATAGTGAAGGCAGAATTCCTCGAGTGGACCCAATCAGACATTACTTATATCACTGGATAACACAAGTATGTACTGAAGACACCCACAATCTAGGACTGTAGTTGGTGACCCTGGTCACCTGGGGCAGTGTACAAGTGGGTTTACCATGATCACAGATCTGGTCATCAGCCTCATAGGTCCAGAAACTCAGTGTTCTTGGTGCACCCAGAGCTTATCGAACTATTGAGAACAGACCTAGAAGAACCATGTTCATGAGAGACAGCAAAATAAAATGTGAGGACCCTTCCAGGGATACAATTTCTTATCTGCTCCCCAGACTAAATTAGACATCAGAAAGTCTCCATCTCATGAAGAGGATGGAATGAGAAGACAGGAAGTGGGAAAATTCAGAGGGAATATTTCATATGAGTTTGGAAAGCCGGATAAAACGTCTCTTCCCCATGGCAGTGCTCTCCACCAGTGGGAAAAAACTGACCTCTGGTCCAGTGCCTCTTTCCCTTGAGCAAAACTGGAGGTATGCTGACCACTTGCAGACATTGATTTCTCTTCTATCATCTCTGCAGACATGCATCCTCAGACACATGAATATAATTGACTAGGCCATTGCTACTTTTCTGTTCAGAAACACTCTCTGGGGACTCCGCTGTAATTAGAGTTTTGTTTTCCCAAGTACCTGACTATCCATTACCACTTTGACTTATAAGGTATCTTATCCCTCTGAAGAGTTCCACCTAATGCATATTTTGTCCATCCATCCATCTATCCATCCATCATTTTATCTATTTATTCTCTTTCATCTATTTATTCATTAAATACTTAATATGCGTTCAGTTCGTGCTGGGGAATACAAAGAAGAGTAAAACATGGGTCCTGCCTCTAAGGAGCCTCTAAGGTGAGAAAAGAGACAGGAGTCTATGTGAGAGACCAGTCCTACACGAGTCCAGGGAATAAACAAGGATACTCTAAGGTACAGCCAAAGTGATAGGGAAGAAGAGGCAGATATCAGAGAAGGACAAATATTAAAGACAGAAAATGGACTTAATGACTGCCTTGTGGGTGGGCAATGAGGGAGAAAGAGGAGACCAGGATAATAAAAATGATTGTTAACTACTAAGTACTTATTAGTGTCATCATGATTATTATTAATAGCTGGCACTTACTGAGCACTTCCAGCATGCCAGGCACAGTTCTGAGCAATTCATAAGCATGAATTCATTTAATCTTCACAACCCAGTGAGGTGGACACTGTTGTTATGGCCATATTTCAGGTGAGGAAATGGAGGCAGAGAGAGATAAGTAACTTGGCCAAAGTAACAGCTAGTAAGTGGCACGGGTGGGTGACTCACAAGTGTCTAGTTCAGTCTCCGAGTGGATGGTACCTCCCACAAAGATAAAAAACACAGGACGAAGATGCACAGAACAGTGTTAGAAATGCACAATTTGAAATGCCTAGGATCATCCCAGTAGAGAGTTCCAGTAGGGAGTTGTATGGGGAGAAGGGAGGCCAATGAGAGCATCTGCACTGGAAATGTCAGTTCAGACACCACCAGCATCTCTGTGTGCTAACGAAAGCCATAAGTCTGGTGTGGAATACCAAGGACATGCCAAGGTCAGGATCTGGGAGAAGAAAGGAAAGAGTTTTAAAAAGGAGGCAATGCTCAAGTGCATCAAATATCATCCAGACAGCAGACAGATGAAGCCGGAAACCAGCCATTAAATAAGACACTAGCTAGTGGCCTTGACAAGCACGGTTTCAGTAGCATGAACTCCAGTTCCCAGAGCACCTGGATCGGTGGCTTGCAAACTCTGGAGGGGAAGAATTTCTTGGTTGTTTATGAAAATGCAGATTCCTGGGAACTACCCCCTGAGACTTGTGTTTATAAGGTTGGTGATCAGGCCCAGGAATCTGAATTTCTAACAAGTTCACCCCCGGGTGATTCTGATGTGAGTGGTTCATGAACTATATTTTGACAAGCATGGCCCTAAAGACACAAGCATTTCCTTTCCCACTTGTCCCAGGTTCTGGTGTCCTGTTAAATGATCCACGATCTCTCCCTGAGAGGTCAGCATGCGAGTGGCCAACCTTTTTGATTCACACCTTTCCTAGGGGCCTTACCCCACTAGCCCTAGTGGGACAATCATATTTCATAACTACAGTTAGCTCAGCAATCATACATGCCCCCCACACACTCTCTCATGCACATACACAGAATAGGAGAGAAAGCCATGCATCCCAGAGATAAACACTTATGAATAAGCAAATAC
Organism: Galeopterus variegatus; assembly: GCF_000696425.1. Taxonomy (NCBI): domain Eukaryota; kingdom Metazoa; phylum Chordata; class Mammalia; order Dermoptera; family Cynocephalidae; genus Galeopterus; species Galeopterus variegatus. The sequence continues at coordinate 15,205 of NW_007730797.1, read as the reverse complement.
AAATAAGCACGACTAATCCAATGAGGGAGAAGGAGACTAGAATAATAAAAATGGTTCTAAACTACCAAGAATAAATACAAATACATTGATATTTACTCTTAGGGACAAAGCGTGGAAGGAACGTAGGAGAAAGAGTAATAAACTCAGCTTGGAGGAGTTGGCCAAGGAATCCCTGAAAGGGTAGCATTTGAGCCAGACCTTGAAGGAAGTATAGGAGTTCACAAGGCAGAGAAAGGGAAAAGGATTCCAGGCAGAGGAACAGCAGGTGTAAAAGTACAGAGACAGGAAGGAACATGGTGACTCTGGGAACGGTGAGAACCTCAGTGTGGCTGAAATAGAGGAAACTGGAGGTGAATAGAAGCAGATGGAATAACAATGAGCTAAGTTGAAAAGCCACATTGGGCCACCCCTTGGAAGGTCTTTGATGAATGCTAAGGAATTTGCATTTGGTTATGGAAGAAATGGAGAGGGGACTCCGTCTTGTGTTTTAGAGAAGCAAGGGTGTCCACATGGGGAAGCTGGCCTCCTCCTCAGTCTACTACAGCATCCAGCAGAAGGGGACCTCTAGTAGAGAGAGAATCTGGAATTCACATGGTACTAGCAGACAGAGCTTTTTAATCTGTTTCTTCTAAGCCACGGAACCTGAAGACTATCATTTGGGAAATAAACCATGGGCAATGAGGAGGGAGGGAAAGAGGGGGGAGAAACAACATTCTACTCCAATTCCTCAACTGGAAAAAAGAGAAGAATAACATCCCCTTATCTAAACATGTATTTACGATAATCACAAAAAAATAAAGTTCAGTTTCTGCAGGGTAGGCTAGAAGAGGAGAACCATAAATGACCAAAGAACAACAAAGTAGAAAAAATAAGCAAAGAAGGAAAGAATACAAAAACAGGAACTCAGCAGGCAGCAGTTCCTCCTGAGGTCATTAGCAAAGGCCCCAGGGACCAACTCTCTGCAGGTCATGGGGTAGGGAAGAGAAGGCTGGGGTCTGGGCTTTTGCATAGCCTTGGGCACTAGAACAAGGCAGAACATAGGGTCAATGCCAGACACCCATGGAAATTTTCAGAAATTCTTTCTATATGGGATGGGGAAGGGGTGGTCTTGAGGCTACCCAAATAGGTCCTCGGGGTGAAGTAGGAGGCAAAGAAGCTCATTCAAGTCAGAAGCTGCATCCCAGGTCTGGGTCTGCCATTTAAGGGCTGTGTGACCTTGGGCAAGGGCCTCCACCTCTCTGGGCCTGTTTCCTCATCTGGGATTTAGTATGGTTGGCAAGGCCTCCGTGAGTGGGCAGCCAAGGGACGTGTTGAAATCCAGCTGTGCACTCTGGCATGAGCTGAGACCAGGAAGAAAGAGCATATTATTTTTTGAACTTAACACCAAAACATTGTTCTGCCAGCTAACCCCAGAGCCCACAGGGCTGTGATCACTCAGAGAAGTGCCTTCTTTCTCTCCACGCATAGAAGATTCATGGGCTAATGGTGGCCCTGAAGTGAGGTGGGTTGGAATCATAATGAACTAGACTGGAAAAAGAGGCTGTGGCCACCCTGGGGAGAGTCTTAAATGCCATGATAAGGAAATTGGACTTGCTCTTGAAAGAAATGGAAAGCCCGATCTGCTTGAGTCCACTGGCCTCTCCCAAGCCCTCTCCTGCTCATTGATACATCCACTGCACCCCACTTCCTAACGCAGCAGGCTGTCGGCCACCCTAGGGGTGAGTGCTGGGTTTCAACATGACCTTCATCACACCTGCAGTGATGAGAAGGAACTGAAACAGCTCGAGCACCCACCTACAATCTGACTTGGACCCACCAGGGCTGGCCCCATAGTTGGCCAGGGGGTCCAGACACACAACCAGGAAGGAAGAGAGAGGTAACGCCTCATGGGGTGAATTTTGACCAGTAAAAGACTGGAGATAGGGAGGAAGCAACAGAGAGACACCTGACACTTCCGAGCAGACTGTGCCAAGGTGCAGAGGTTTCAGGTGGCCTCCCCAGAGACTAGCCTGGCTGATGGGTCCCCTCTAGTTCTGGTGGTGCCACAGCCGGCTCTGTAACTCACCACTTTGGATCTGTTTTCTCTCTCTCTGCCTCACTTCCATCTCTCTCATTGCTGCTGCCCTAGGATTAACTCCTCCTCTCCAAAAAGCATTCGTATGTAAATGGTCTAAGACAGAGGGCTTCTAAGAATAACAGCTAAGGCCATCTTGCTGACCCTGGCAAGCGAGGGTTTGCCACGTGAGTGATGTGGCTTTTCTCGCTCCTGGGTGTGTTAGAACAGATTCCTACTCGGCACAAATACTTAGGCAGTAGAATTAAGCGGGCATGGAGTCCAACGGACCAGAGTTCAGAGGCTGGCCCTGTCACTCACTGGCTACATAAGCTTGGGCGATGACTTGACTTGTCTAATCTTAGTTTTCTCTTCTGTGAGATGGAGACAGATAGAGATGGAAACATAGAGCCAGTGATGGTTAAGTTAGATGAGATGATGTACATAGATTACTAGGCATAATTAGCTTATTGCTGGATGCACAGGATGAGCTCAGGCAATGCTGTTTTTGTTGTAATGATTAGGAAAAGTGAAGAATAGGCACCCAGGAAGCCTTGGAGTCAGTGCCCTGGGAACAGTGACTGCGCAGAGGGATGCAGGAGTCAGGCCTGCAGGAGGGGCATGACTGTGGCGGCCAACACGTCTGGAACGTTTCCCAGACTAGATTCTGAGTGGGGGGATTCCGTACTGTTTAAACATGGACAGTGCTATGAACAGTAATCTAGGTGTCCGCTTGGAATCCCTTTCATCTTCAGGGCTAAACAGGCCACTTAGCCACCCACTGACCCCAGCCAGAACACGTCCTCCTCCCACCCTGAACGCTATTTCTACCGCCCCTCCTGTCCCTATTTCATCCTCGGGAATGGCAGGCTTCTTGCCCAGCACGTTTTCACTCTGGCCTTGGTCTTGGAGGCTGAAGGCATGTAATTTGGCAGGAGGTGAGGCCCACGGCAACCTAGGACAGAGGCTGTCACTGCCCACAGCTTCTGCAGCCTGCGGATGCCTCTGATGCCAGCTCGGATGTCAGAGACTAGACTGCAAGGTCAAATGTGCACAGTGGTGCTGATGCTGGGGCGCTATGTTTATTTTTTACTGCTCCACTGTCGTTGATCATAACAGACCATGGGTGGGAAAGGGTGGGAAGGAAACGGGGAGGGGTTTCTGCTGGCTCCCCATCTCCCTCTGTCTTTTCACCTCCCCCACACCTGAAGCTGAGCAGCTATGTTTGAAGGAACTGAGCAGGCTGGATGATGTGCTGCTACAGATCACAGGCAGGCTTAAGGGAGCCTTTTTTTTTTTTTTTTATGATAGGGGAGTTTGCACATGGAAAGAGAAATTTTAGTGGAGCAAAGGCCCGGAGGAAACCTGGGAGGGGGTGAAGGCACTGAATCCAGGGCACAGGTGAAGAGATACTGGTCTCTAAGGATGGGACACCTGGTAGGGAGGATGTGAGGGGTGGCAGACATAAATAAGTCTGTAGGAGGGAGGCTGGAAGTTGAGGGATGTCATGTGGAGGGTCTCAATTTTCTCTGCGAAGTAGGAGGCAAAGCCATCTGCTGAAAGGTTGGGAACTAGAGAGTAGTGGTAAAGGTCTGGAACAGCTTCCTAGAGACAGGTCAAATGACTGCTCAGATGCACTGAAGAATTTATGATTTATTTCCCAGTAGCATCAAGCAGTATAGACCCAGCGTCCAAGAGGGAAGAGGTGGGATTAGTCCCAGGGTTGCTACCTATGAATGGGACTAAAGGACAGCATTATGGAAAGCATCTTGCCCAATACCTGAGATCTAAATAGTTACTAAGCCCAGACCTTTCCTCATTCCTCTCCTGAGAGCAGTCAGAAGGCAAGTGGCTCAGAGAGATTTTAGTCACTATCCATTTCTATCCTTATCCCATGTGCCGTCTCATCTCCTCCTCCCAGGGTTAAGTGACTAGTCTTGTGGGTGGCAAAGGTGCTGCAGAAGCAGATGGCCAGCTAGGTATCCCTGCCTCTCTGGCAGTGATCAATCTCTCTGTGCCCAGGACTCACAGAGCCCAGAGGCAGCACACAGCCAAGGCAGCAGAGTGAAGCCTCTAATTGCGTGGGATACACATGCTCTTTAAATGCTAGGGTTGTAGTCCTTCATGTAGCTGGACCCAGATCTCAGCCTATCAATCAAGAGCTGCTCATGAGATGTCTGTCACTCAGTTTGTATTCCGAGGCCCAACACAAGGACAAGAAATCCCACCAACCTCCCTTGAGCCAAGGCCAGATTTATTGTAAGGAGCTTGTTCTCAGTTAATTGGTGCATAACCGACTATATCTGGTTTTCCACAAATTAGTCATTTCCCAAAACTCCCCATGTGGGTGGGAAAGCTAGAGAACAGGATGACTTGGAAACATGTTTCCTGGCAGAGGATTTTTTGGTAGAGAAACCGAATTGGGGCCACTTACTGTCCTTATATATAAAACACCCTAGTGCTTGGCCCTGTCCTACCCTCCCAGGATTCCATGAGCACACAGATGTCAACCAGCTGGCTCAGCCTTCTAGGAGAGACATGAGCCATGTGAATGCACTATGTTCTCACCTTTAAAAAAAAACACTTTGAATGTTATTGATATACTTATTGTTAAAAAGTGAGGAGAAAAAAACAAAACAGGAAAAGCTCACCTATGCTTCATCTTCTATCTCCAGGTTCAACGATTCATCCCCTTTGTTTTGGCCGTTCAGTCTTAACAGTGTTCTAAAGTGATCCTTGGTATGTCGCCATCTCGTGGTGGAAGAGGGTAACTGCCTGTTTATGCTCTTTATCCATCATTTCAATGAGTACTATATTTGTTGAGGATCCACTCTGTATTAGGCACTGTGTAACAATTGCAGTCATCTCTTTACATTAAAAATAAGAGTTTTCCTGTCAGGCTGGGTCACAGACCCCTCATATGCAGGTATCAAGATAGGTAGTTGGAAAAAGATCCTGGGAGCCGTTGGCAAGGTTGACATGCTTTATTTGGATGCAAGCCCAGCCCCCCAGTGGATCAGAACCATTGTCTTTTACACTAGAATCAGATAACCAAGGAACACATGAGCACAAGTCAGATAGCAAGGAACACCTGGGTGCACATGCGCAGTTAATGTATTTACAACAGACATGCTGAGTTATGTGCAGCCAGATATGAGGTAAGGGAGCCTGACCATTCTGTCTCTATTTTCCTCACACTGCCTATATTGTAGGAATCTTTCCCTGGGATTGATGGTAACCACCATTCCAGACCCTCCATAGCAAATGCATCTTAGGAACCCAATACTCTAACACCCTACTCCATTTGAGATTTCACCCAGAATCTGGGTGTGAAAGGATCCTAATGGAACAATGATGGCTTGGGCTGCAACATTCATTCCAGGTGCAACCAAACATGACCTTTTGCAGCTGTGGTAATTTCCCATCCCTACACATCAGTGATTCTCAGCCCCAGCTGCACCTTAGAATCACCTGCAGGCTTTTAAAAACAGCTATGCTCAGGCCTCAGCCCCAGAGATTCTGATATAATAGTTCAGAGGTAAGGCATTGGTATTTTTAAAGTTCCCAGATGATTCTAATGTGCAGTCATGATTGAGAGACACTGTAAAAATTAGTAAGCATGGGTCCAACATCACCCTTTTTATTGCTTTTATAACTGGAAAAATTACCCTTCCTCTCCCGTCCAACCTGTACATGCATGCACACCTGTCTTAACTCACCACACTGAGACAGAAACTGAGAAAGAGCATGGCCCCCATTATCTAAGAACTTCACTTCTCTCTAACATTACAAGCGAGACTTTCCAAATTTCCAGAGGGGGGCGATCTTTAAGTTCCACAAGTGACCATTAGAAGTGTATGTCCAGGGCCGAGCCCGTGGCGCACTCGGGAGAGTGCAGCGCTGGGAGCGCAGCAGCGCTCCTGCCGCCGATTCAGATCCTATATAGGGATGACCGGTGCGCTCACTGGCTGAGCGCCGTGCGGCCGGTCTCAAAAAAAAAAAAGAAGTGTATGTCCAGTAGGCCCCTCTTTTTATTTCTGGCCAGTGTAAGGGAGCACAATTGGAACGATTTGGATCCTATATAGGGATGACCGGTGCACTCACTGGCTGAGCATCGTGCGGCCGGTCTCAAAAAAAAAAAAAGTGTATGTCCAGTAGGCCCCTCTTTTTATTTCTGGCCAGTGTAAGGGAGCACAATTGGAAAGTCGAATGGATGGGGAAGAATTGAGCAAAGGAACACACTCTAGTCACCAAAAGAATGTAAAGTAAAACTCCAAGGGGCAGACTTGCAAAGTATGGGCAATTTGAAAAAAAAAAAGGATTGTTTTCTCCTTAAGAGTCTAATGTTAGCGTATGATATTACTTGATGAATATTTGGAAGACTAAAGAGGCCTATTTTTAATTCACATTGGTGGAGACACCTTAAAGAGGACCAGGTATGGTGTCCTCATGTCCCCCCACAGCTTAGCAGGCTCTGAGGGGCTTGGAGAGTCCAAGTCCATTTTAGGCCAGTTTGCTGAGCTACCGGGGAGTCACCCTGGATGGAATAACTAACAGTTGGCTAAGTGAACTTCTGGGGAGTTGGGTGGGGGGGGTAGATCCTTGTGTAACAGACCAGTCCTATAGGCGAGAGGAGAACTTTCTCAAACACAGCAGGGGATGCATACCTGTCTTAGTCGATTTTGCACTGCTGTAGCAGAATACCACAGGCTGAGTATTTATAATGAACAGAAATGGAGGCTGGGACATCCAAGATTGAGGAGCTGTACCTGGCAAGAGCCTTCTTGCTGCGTCATAATGTGGCAGAAGACATCACATGGCTGAAAGACAAAAGGGAGCTGAACTTATCCTTTTATAAGGAACCCTTTCCGGTGATAACAGTATTAACCAACTGCAGAGCCCCTCAGATGTTTAGAATCTTGCTGAGCATTTGACATAAATATGCATGTGCACACAGGTGTTCCTTGGTTATTGTCTAATGTAATTGCGCATGTGCACCCAAGTGTCCTGGGTTATCCGACTTTGATATAAAGGACTAGCAGCTCTGATCCACAGTGTCCTCCACCCTCGGGGAGGGGGGTCACAGGGAGGTCACTACTGCTGCTGGAGGCTGTTGCTGCCAGGGCCCCCAGGTTGCCCCCAAGAGGCAGCTGCTGGATCTGTAAGATGCTGCTGAAGAAGCTGAGGACTGAGCTCATGTCATGTGCCAATGGCTCCCAGGATCTTTCCCAATTACCTAGCGTGGACCTGCGTGTGAGGGATCTGTGACCCAGTCTGTACAATGGGATTGAAGGGTCTGTGGGCCCTAACCCCTAGCCCTGACAATACAAATGGAAAACTTAGTGTTACTAACATAATGAAACATTTGGGCTTTAGTTATGAATTGCCTAGCCATACAATTGGCGTAGTCACTTAGCAATACACCCACTCACAAGGGCAGATCCCTCATGGCCTAATCACCTCTTAAAGGCCTGTTGGAAAAATATAGGAAAACGGTCAGGGCCCCTCGGATGTTCAGAATCTTGCTGAGCATTTGATGTAAATAGCCATGTGCACCCAGGGGTTCCTTGGTTATTATCTAATGTAATTGCGTATGAGTACCCAGGTGTCCTGGGTTATGACCTAAATATAAAGGACAAGTGGCTCTGATCGCCAGGGCCCCCCACCCCCGGGATGCTGCTGGGGAGGCCGCTATTACTGCTGGAGGCTGTTGTTGCCAGTGCCCCTCAGATGCCTCTGGGATGCCCCAAGAGGCCACCGCCCCTGCTGCTTCTGCAGCTACTGCTGCTGTAAGCTGTTGCTGCTACTGCTGAGGACTGAGATTGTCATCTGCCAGTGGCTCCCGGGATCTTTCCCAATTACCTAGTGTGGGCCTGCGTGTGAGGGGTCTGGTGACCCAGTCTGTACAAGGGGCATGAAGGGTCTGAGCCCTAGCCCTGACAATACAAATGGAAACTTAGTGTAACTAAGTATAATTAATAACTAAAATAATGAAATATTTTGGCTTTAGTTATGAAATGCCTCACCATACAATTAGTGTTATTGCCTCAACCCTACAACTGGCATAGCCATGTAGCTTTACAAGGCCCCACCTCTTAATACTGTTACATTGGGGACTGAACTTCCAACACATGCTTTTGGGGGTGGGGGGGACACCTCCAAACCACAGCAATACCCCAGAAAGGGAAGGTTTGAAGGAGGCTGTCTCTCTGAAAGGAAGACAGATAAGGTGTAAAGCTAGGCAACTACGCCAGTTGTTGGGTTGAAGCAATAGCTAATAGTTACGCCAATTGTACTGTTAAAGCTACTCATAACTAAAGCCAGCAGGGCTAGGGCTCACAGANAGGTGTTCCTTGGTTATTGTCTAATGTAATTGCGCATGTGCACCCAAGTGTCCTGGGTTATCCGACTTTGATATAAAGGACTAGCAGCTCTGATCCACAGTGTCCTCCACCCTCGGGGAGGGGGGTCACAGGGAGGTCACTACTGCTGCTGGAGGCTGTTGCTGCCAGGGCCCCCAGGTTGCCCCCAAGAGGCAGCTGCTGGATCTGTAAGATGCTGCTGAAGAAGCTGAGGACTGAGCTCATGTCATGTGCCAATGGCTCCCAGGATCTTTCCCAATTACCTAGCGTGGACCTGCGTGTGAGGGATCTGTGACCCAGTCTGTACAATGGGATTGAAGGGTCTGTGGGCCCTAACCCCTAGCCCTGACAATACAAATGGAAAACTTAGTGTTACTAACATAATGAAACATTTGGGCTTTAGTTATGAATTGCCTAGCCATACAATTGGCGTAGTCACTTAGCAATACACCCACTCACAAGGGCAGATCCCTCATGGCCTAATCACCTCTTAAAGGCCTGTTGGAAAAATATAGGAAAACGGTCAGGGCCCCTCGGATGTTCAGAATCTTGCTGAGCATTTGATGTAAATAGCCATGTGCACCCAGGGGTTCCTTGGTTATTATCTAATGTAATTGCGTATGAGTACCCAGGTGTCCTGGGTTATGACCTAAATATAAAGGACAAGTGGCTCTGATCGCCAGGGCCCCCCACCCCCGGGATGCTGCTGGGGAGGCCGCTATTACTGCTGGAGGCTGTTGTTGCCAGTGCCCCTCAGATGCCTCTGGGATGCCCCAAGAGGCCACCGCCCCTGCTGCTTCTGCAGCTACTGCTGCTGTAAGCTGTTGCTGCTACTGCTGAGGACTGAGCTTGTTATCTGCCAGCGGCTCCCGGGATCTTTCCCAATTACCTAGTGTGGGCCTGCGTGTGAGGGGTCTGGTGACCCAGTCTGTACAAGGGGCATGAAGGGTCTGAGCCCTAGCCCTGACAATACAAATGGAAACTTAGTGTAACTAAGTATAATTAATAACTAAAATAATGAAATGTTTTGGCTTTAGTTATGAAATGCCTCGCCATACAATTAGTGTTATTGCCTCAACCCTACAACTGGCATAGCCATGTAGCTTTACAAGGCCCCATCTCTTTTTTTTTTTTTTTCCTTTTTGTCTTTTTTCGTGACCGGCAACAGATAGCACCCCTCAGTGTCGCGCCCGCCCCTTGCTCAGCCAGTGAGCAGCCGGTCTGTATGTGGGATCCGAACCCTCGGCGGGAGCGCCACCGCGCTCCCAAACGGCGCACTGTAGCAGTGTGCCACCGGGCCGGCCCAAGGCCCCACCTCTTAATACTGTTACATTGGGGACTGAACTTCCAACACATGCTTTTGGGGGTGGGGGGGGACACATCCAAACCACAGCAATACCCCAGAAAGGGAAGGTTTGAAGGAGGCTGTCTCTCTGAAAGGAAGACAGATAAGGTGTAAAGCTAGGCAACTACACCAGTTGTTGGGTTGAAGCAATAGCTAATAGCTACGCCAATTGTACTGTTAAAGCTACTCATAACTAAAGCCAGCAGGGCTAGGGCTCACAGANTACGCCAATTGTACTGTTAAAGCTACTCATAACTAAAGCCAGCAGGGCTAGGGCTCACAGACCCTTCACACCCATTGTACAGACTGGGTAACAAACCGTTCACACGAAGGTCCACAAGCCCGAGGTAACTGAGAAAGATCCCAGGAGTTATTGACAGATGACACGAGCGCAGTCCACAGCAGCAGCTTAGAGCAGATGCAGCAGTGCTGGCCTCTCAGGGGGTCCCAGGGGCCCTGGCAGCAACAGCCTCCAGCAGCAGTAGCGGCCTCCCTGTGGCACGCTGGGGGCATCCGGAGGCAGGGGGCACCATAAATCAGAGCCACTCATACTTTATGCTTAAGCCCATGACCCAGGACACCTGGGGGCACATGCGCAATTACATCAGACAATAGCCAAGGAACACCTGGGTGCACATTCATATTTACATCAAATGCTCGGCAAGATTCTGAACATCTGAGGGGCCCTGACAATTTTCCTATATTTTCCCAACATAAGATCAAATAAACAAGATTAGGAACTGAGAGCACCACCTAAAGAGTCTCCTGTGAAATGTTTATTAGATGGTTTTCCTTGTGAGCCCAAGAAAAATGGAACTGATGGCCATTTAAAATTCTCTCATATGTTGTAACTTCCTTTAATTTTTTCAACCTTAATAAAGTCGGATATATTTATTCCCTTGTATGGGATAATGTTGTAAAGAGAGAAGAGACATTCGCTGCCTCCCCTGCATGTAGACCACTGTGTAGGAAGTAGCTGGCTGCAGGGTGGCTTGTCCAGTGATGACCTGAGTCGTGGCCCACACAGAACCCAGAGCCGCCAGAAGAGAACAGAACGCAGAGGGACAGAGACCAGGGGAGAACTCAGATGCGGGAGAAGGGAGACAACCCACCCTCCCAAATATAGAGCGAGGTGACCCTTAAGGAGGAAAGAAAAGCTGCCATTTAGGTTACACCATAAATTCCTTCATTAGTGAGATAAAGCAGAAGGAGAAATGTGGTTGGTTGAGAAGGCTGATCTAAAGCTGTGATTTTTAAGTTAGTTTTGGATAGCATCAGGCTAGTCAAGACTTCTCACAGATATGAGGACATATGCAGTAAAGAGAAGGTGGAAAGTTTAAGACCAGAGGTGAAAATTGGAGAGTCTAAGCAGAATGAAAATTTTCCAGGTTTAACAGGTTTTGAAGTCATAGACCGAGTTCTCACCCTTTATTTTACACATGAAAAACCTGAGACCCAGAGATGAGAAACTGAGACCCACTGATGTCCACAAGGTGTCAGAGCTATTCAACCTGAGACCCATACCTTGAACCCACCTCTCCTGACCCCCGTCTCAGGTCTTGTTTCAGTTTTTTTTTTTCTCAGATGTCATCTTGATCCTAGTAATTTGAACACTGACTGCGGTGAACACATGAAAAAGCCCTGGGGAACTCAGTGACCAATACTCTTTTATTGGGTTTTCTGATGCCAATTAAAGTTAAGTTTTATTATCAGTTTTTTTAAAAAATAGTTTTTGGGGGCCGGCCCAGTGGCGCACTGGATAGGTGCGCCGCTTGGGAAGCGCGGCGGCACTCCTGTCCGAGGGTTCAGATCCCACATACAGACCGGTTCCTGCTCACTGGCTGAGCGAAGCGCGGGAGCAACACCGAG
>NW_007730797.1:0-2911 GCF_000696425.1 Galeopterus variegatus | reverse complement strand
TCTTTCTGTGCCTGGCTTATTTCACTTAACATAATTTTCTCTAAGTTCATTCCTGTTGCTGCGAATGGCAGAATTTCATTCCCTTTTATGGCTGAGTAGTATTTCCCTACCCAGTTGTTCAATGATGGACATTTAGGTTGGTTCCAACTCTTGACTATTGTAAACAAAGCTGTGATGAACATGGGAGTGCAGGTATCCCTTTGACATGATGATTTCCATTCCTTTGAGTATACACCCAGCAGCAGGATTGCTAGATTGTATGGCAGTTCTATCTGTAGTTGTTTGAGGAACCTCCATACTGTTTTCCATAGTGGCTGCACTAATTTACAGTCCCAGCAACAGTGCAGGAGGGTTCCCCTTTCTCTGCATCCTCTCCAGCACTTGTTATTCTCTGTCTTTTTTGACACGGCCAGTCTATCTGGTGTGAGATGACATCTCAGTGTGGTTTTGATTTGCATTTCTCAAGTGCTGAGTGATGTTGAGCATTTTTTCATGTGTCTGTTCACCATTTGTATTTCTTCCTTTGAGAAATACCTATTCAGCTCCTTTGCCCATTTTTTAACTAGGTTACTTTTTTTTTACTGTGAAGTTGTTTGGGTTCCTAGTATAGTCTGGATTTTAATCCCTTGTTAGATGCATAATTTTCAAATATTTTCTCCCATTCTGTAGGTTGTCTTTTCATTTTGTTAACTGTTTTTTCTACTGTGCAGAAGCTTTTTAGTTTAATATAATCCCACTTTTTAATTTTTCCTTTTGTTGTCTGTGCTTTTGGGATCTTATTCATAAAGTCTTTGCCGAGTCCTACACCCTGAAGTATTTCCCCTGTGCTTTCTTTTAGTAGTTTCTTTTAGTAGTGTCCAGTTTTCCCAGCACCACTTATTGAAAAGGTCATCCTTTCCCCGACTGTATGCTCCAGTTGCCCTTGTCAAATATCAGTTGGCTCTAAGTATGTAGGCTGATTTCTGGGTTCTCTATTCTGTTCCATTGGTCTGAGTGTCTATTTTTATGCCAGTAAAACAGCAGCATGGGCTGTTTTGATTACTATAGCTTTGTAGTATAGTTTGAAATCAGGTAGCCTCTGGCTTTATTTATTTATTTATTTATTTATTTATTTATTTATTTATGCTCAGGATTGCTTTGGCTATTTGGGGTCTTTTGTTGTTCCATGTGAATGTTAGGATTGCTTTTTCTATTTCTGTGAAGAATGTCATTGGTATTTTGATGGGGATTGCATTGAATCTGTAGATCACTTTAAGTAGTATGGACATTTTTGCAATATTAATTCTTCCATTCCAAGAGCATGGAATGTCTTTCCATCTTGTGTATCCTCTTTAATTTCTTTCAGCAGTGATTTGTAGTTCTCATTGTAGAGATCTTTCATCTCCTTGGTTAAATTGATTCCTAGGTATTTTATTTATTTATTTATTTATTTTGGTAACTGTTGTAAATGGGCTAGCTTTCTTGATTTCTTTTTCTGCTAGTTCATTATTGGAATATTAAAAAGCTACTGATTTTTGTGTGTTGATTTTGTATCCTGTAACTTTACTGAAATTGTTTCTCAGCTTTAAGAGTTTTTTTGTAGAGTCTTTAGGTTTTCCTGTATACAGGATCATATCATCTGCAAACAGGCACAGTTTGACTTCCTCTTTTCCAAACTGGATACCCTTTATTTCTTTCTCTTGCCTGATTGCTCTGACTAGTACTTCCAATACTATGTTAAATAGGAGTGGTGGGAGTGGGCATCCTTGTCTTGTTCCTGTTCTTAAGGGAAAAGCTTTCAGCTTTTCCCCATTCAGGATAATATTGGTGGTGGGTTTGTCATATATGGTTTTTGTTGTGTTGATATACTTTCCTTCTAAACCTAATTTTCTGAGAGTCTTTATCATAAAGTGATGTTGAATTTTGTCAAATGCTTTTTCTGTGTCTGTTGAGATAATCATATGGTTTTTGTCCTTCATGTTTTTGATGTGGTATATCACGTTTATTGACTTATGTATGTTGAACCATCCTTGCGTCCCTGGGATGAATCCCACTTGATCATACTGCATAATTTTTTTTGATGTGTTGCTGTACTCTGATTGCTAATACTTTGTTGAGGATTTTTGCATCTATGTTCATGAGAGATATTGGCCTGCAGTTTTTTTCTTTTTTTTCTTTTGTTATATCTTTGTCTGATTTGGGTATCAGAGTGAGTTTGGCTGGAAATTTTTTTCTTTTAGTATTTTGAATATATCATTCTTTCTTCTTCTGGCCTATAGAATTTCTGTTGAGAAGGCTGCTTTTAGTCTGATGGGACTCCCTTATAGGTGACTTGATGCTTTTCTCTTGCTGCTTTTAAGATTCTGTCTTTGTCTCTGAGCTTCACCAGCTTGACTATAATGTGTCTTGGAGAGGACCTTTTTGCACTGAATCTGTTTGGGGATCTTTGAGCCTCCTGGATCTGAAGGTCCATGTCTCTCTCTATACTTGGCAAATTTTCTTTTATTATTTTGTTGAATAGGTTTTTCATGCCTTTTCCTTTTCCTTCCCTTCTGGAATACCATGATTCCAGTGTTTGTGCACTTAAGATTATCTGCTAGCTCTCTTAGATTTTCTTCATTTTTAAAAATTCTTCTTTCTTTTTTTTTTTTGTCTGCCTGGGTTATTTCAAAAAGACTATCTTCAGCATCAGAAATTCTCTCTTCTGCTTGTTCTAGCCTGATGCTTAAGCTCTCAGTTGTGTTTTTTATTTTGTTGAATCAATCTTTCAGTTCCACGAGTTTTGCTACTTTCTTTTATAAGGTATTAATTTCTTTGTTCACATCCTGGATTTTTTTTCTCATTTCATTATGTTGTCCAACTGAGTCTTCCAGTATCTCATTGAGTTTCCTTAAGATTGTTGTTCAGAATTCCTTTTCAGTCATTTCAAGGG
>NW_007730796.1:179583-180716 GCF_000696425.1 Galeopterus variegatus | reverse complement strand
GGCTGCCAGACACACAGAGGTATGCATTCCTCAGTCTCAATTTGCCATCATGGTCTGGAGACAGGTCCTGAGTTTCTGGCTGTATCCATAAAGAAGAGACTGTGCCTTTGAGGGTCTAAGAATTTGCACAAGGGTGCACTGGGATTTCCCACAGCACTGCAGTAGTTTCTTGTTTTTATCCCAATCCACTGAGGTAGAGGGGAGTCTCTACCTCAGGCTCCCCAGACTTCCTCCTGATACTGCCTTCCTCCTTGTCTACANGATGAGAGTGAGCTGTAAGGATCCGTACAAGGATAGGAGAGAGCACAAAAGTCATATATTTCGGAAGTTCTTTTTTCTACATATTACATAGTAAGCATCTCATGGAGGAGACTAGATTTACTGAGGGAAATTGGGTAAGGTTGGGTTCCATGAATGAAGGCCTATCTTTTTCACATCAAGTCATTTAAAAACTTTGGCCCAAATTCACATGGTGCCTGCCATCTTAGTGGGTCATTTATAAAAATTTCCGGTGCATTAGATACTTACAGATGACTGAGCAAATTGGTCCCACTTTGTACTTGGTGCCATGCAGGCTTGTCACAGACTGGGCAACCTTTTGGGCCACGTCATTCTAGAGTGAGAGAACCAAAAAAAGGTGGATGGGTAACACTTGCTCCTTGGGAGATCGGTCGCCCAATAACACAGTGTAGAATGGGAAGGTCTGGTTAACTAGACTCTCTGGTTAATTGAGGCAGAAGCACAATGCTCTTTTTGTTTCAAACATTTTCACTGAGGGCCGGCCCNGGGTTCGGATCCCACATACAGACCGGTTCCGCTCACTGGCTGAACGAGGTGCGGGCGCAACGCCGAGGGTTGCGATCCCATTGCCAGACACAAAAAAAGACAAAAAGGAAAAAAAAAAAAAACATTTTCACTGAGAAGCAAGCACAGTTCACTTCTGTTGGCTTTGAAAGTGCAACATTAAGACCCTCGTTTATCTGATCATCCAGGTGTTTGCAATACTCCAGGGTTCATTATTTTGCCACTAGCTCTCCTTGTTCAGGAGTGTGGATGGAAATAGGGTGGGTATAAGAGGGCTAAAGAGAATGTGTACTGACCTGAGGATATATCCAGGAAGTTGATTTTTTTTT
>NW_007730796.1:172476-178956 GCF_000696425.1 Galeopterus variegatus | reverse complement strand
AAGAGGGCTAAAGAGAATGTGTACTGACCTGAGGATATATCCAGGAAGTTGATTTTTTTTTCACTAGATCCCTACTTTGGCTTATTTCCCTGTGATTGTCTCTTTTTCCAAGAAGTAGAGCTCAGCAAAATATTTTCCATTATTTGAGGGTTCCAATTTTGACTGATTGAGGCTTTACTGTCCTTGCTAGGGATAAATGTAAGGTCTTGAACTTGGATCCAGGAAAACAACTGTACAATTACCAGATGGGGGAAACCTGGCTTGGCAGGATCCTCGGAGAGAGCCTAGGGGTTTTAGTTGTCAATGAGCCCAACATGAGTCAACGGCATGGTGCTACTGCCAAAAAACTGATGTGACCCTCAACTGCATCAGCAGAAATGCACGGTCTGGATTCAGGCAGTTATGGTCACACTCTGCTCAGTGCTGGTTAACCCACAAAATAAGTTTTACATTCACTTCTAGGAGCTCCCCTTGAACAACACAGACAAATCAAAGCATGTTCAGAAAACCGCAACCAGAGTGGTGAGGGAACTTGGGCCCATACTGTGAGTATGTGAAGGAACTGGGGTTATTTAGGAGGGATAAGTAAAGACTCAGGAGAAGTAGCTTATGGGTCTTCAAGTAATTAATAGATTTGCTTCTCAAAGGGAAATAAACTTGCTCAGTAGAGCCAGATGATAACCAAGACCGGTAGGTGAAAACCACAGGGAGAAGGTTTCAGCTCTCTATAAGGATGAGCTCTAACAATCAAACCTTCCCCAACATGAAATGGACGACCTTAGAGCCAGGAAGCCATCCAACCATCAG
The DNA here is from genome assembly GCF_000696425.1 of Galeopterus variegatus. NCBI lineage: Eukaryota > Metazoa > Chordata > Mammalia > Dermoptera > Cynocephalidae > Galeopterus > Galeopterus variegatus. Next base: position 178,149 of record NW_007730796.1, on the reverse strand, counting down.
CTGCATGATTATCTGGCAGGGATCCGAGCACCAAGTTTGGATAATTTAAGGTTATCTAGGTCTACTAAAAGTACATTTTAGGTTCCTTCCAAACCTGACATTCTTTTTCTGTGATTTGACCTTGAATGGAATATTCACCATCAAAATCCTGAAAACTTAACTACAGGGCTAAAATCCAACTGATGAGATGAAAGATAAACCTGAAGTGGAAATAATCTATTCCATTTCTGACTGGGGCTGCTGACAATAATCTATTTGAAGGTAAATTGACCAAATGGTCCAATCCAGGGCTTATTTCTAACATATGAGTTTCAAAAGTCAAGCCTAAAAGCCAAATTGGAAATATCTGCACATTCTCTTCAGCTGGTGATAGCTCCTGCTCAATTGTGAACGGCCTCCTGAGATGTCATCATCTGACGTAAGGCTGCCGCCAGTTCGCCTATTCCTGAAACAGGAAAAGGCACAAAGTATGAAGTTAAGGAAGTGAGTGTTTTACCCCCAACGTCCTACACCAGTGCATCGTCATGGTAGGTCATAGAGCCAGAGGCCCCAGTAAGGTATTAGACAAGTTGCTGGAAGCACCACTGCTTAGCATAGAGCATCCAACTAAGATCTAAGCACCTCAGATCCAAATCCAAGTGGTTTTTTTCCCTGAGGAACAGAAAACACATTCTGGGAATTTATGGTCCAATCAGGCTCCTGTTCATCTAGATTAAGGTAACTAATTTTATGAATTCTATTTCCCAAGGAAATTTAATTTAGGAAAGATTGTAACCATTCTTCCAATCCTTAAGCTGCATCACCATCTTCTCAGTGGTTAGACTTATGTCTCATTCATTTTACAACCTGTGACTACAAGGGTGGTGTAACCTCCACCTCAGCACCTAACTTCGTGACAGAAACTTACTTGTCCACACAGTGGATGTTCGTTTGTGAGGTGAAATTGTTTCAGAAACTCACCAGCTCATCAAAGTTATCTGACTTGGCACATTTATACCCATGGGGGAACGTCAGCAGCTGGGAGTGGCTGTGGAGGGTAATGAAGGCCTTGACTCTTGGTGAGGTCCACTAGGGATTTCCCTTAAACTTCAGAGTTGGCACTGGGTCCACGCTACGAATCAGAGCAAGGGTTGTTACTGACTCCAGGTCCTGATGGCATGCAGAAGCAGCCCAGTAAGGACAGTGAGCTTTAAGAAGATACTGTAGGGAGGAGGTTACCAGGCATCACTAAGTTCCTGCTCTGGAAATCAGAGAATGTCTCATTCATTTTACAACCTGTGACTACAAGGGTGGTGTAACCTCCACCTCAGCACCTAACTTCGTGACAGAAACTTACTTGTCCACACAGTGGATGTTCGTTTGTGAGGTGAAATTGTTTCAGAAACTCACCAGCTCATCAAAGTTATCTGACTTGGCACATTTATACCCATGGGGGAACGTCAGCAGCTGGGAGTGGCTGTGGAGGGTAATGAAGGCCTTGACTCTTGGTGAGGTCCACTAGGGATTTCACTTGAACTTCAGAGTTGGCACTGGGTCCACGCTACGAATCAGAGCAAGGGTTGTTACTGACTCCAGGTCCTGATGGCATGCAGAAGCATCCCAGTAAGGACAGTGAGCTTTAAGAAGATACTGTAGGGAGGAGGTTACCAGGCATCACTAAGTTCCTGCTCTGGAAATCAGAGAAAGATACTCATTCTCTTCCTAAGGGCATAGTCAGGAAACCTAACTGATGTGATTCTGGATACATCTCTTCTTTAGAAATATGGTTCCTCTACATGACAAAAAGGGCTATCAAATTAAATCATCTCCTCTCTGTGGGAGTTGTTGGGGGCAAAAGCTAGATTTAATATTATAGATGGAATTCCTGCATTGGGTGGGAGTTTACAAGTTCATTTTTCTGGGATTGTGTCCAATTCTTAGAGTCTAAGAGTAAAAGATTCTATGCATCTGCTCTTCCAAGTCACAAAGCCACAAATATGAGGAACCTCTGACACCCTTTCTGTGGTGAGGAAATCACAAGGCCACCTTTGGCCTTGATTCTCTCCGTAACTGAAGTTGTTCAGGACCACCGAAGCGGGTCCACTGTAGGCCTCGCTGGAGCTCTGAATGATAGAGAACCTCCAAGGGGATGGTAGGGGCTAGGATTCCCCAGGCTAAGTCATATGGGCAAAGTGTAAATACAACCTCTGTCACCTTATTTTTAAATTATTTAAGGATAACATTTCAGAAAAAAAATTGACATTAAATTGATGGGCATTGCTCAATATTTTGGGTCTGGTGTTTCGGGCTTTTTTTTTTTTCCCCCTCTATACAAAAAAAAAAAAAAAAAAAATTGGAAAAGCAATGAATGAAATTGCCACTCATCCATATCCTGTCACAATTCCCTAGTGTGTCCTGTCTCGGTTCCACAACTCTCATTAATTCATTTGTTTTACAAATATTTAGCAATTGCTTCTATACTGCAGACACTGTGCTGGGTGTAAGGAATACTACAGCAAAAAAGACACAGCTCCCAGCATCTCTGTTATTGTAGCCTAGTAAGGAACAACCAAACAAATTTCAGTTTTATGATCAGTGAAACATAAGAGATTTTAACTGGTGCCTGAAAGCACGCAGGAGCCCCCCAACTAGTCTGCCACTGAACCCCAAAACATAAGAGCAGCAAGTCAACAAAACCAGAGCAGCAAACTAGTATTTTATCTTTGAATCTATTTTGAAAATCAATTTCTTAATCCTATTTCTACTTCTTTTCAATGTTCTTTCTCGAAGCATCTATAGATGATGTAATGCTTCTCTTCCAAATAGATCCTAACCCCCTCTAGTGGTTGGTTCTGGGCTTCCTGAGGCCTCCCGCCATTGCAAAAAGTCTCGCTCTGGCAGCCCAGAAGCCGAACCGGGCTACAGCTCGTGGGAAAACCAAGATGTGAGAGCAAATATATTAAATGCTGCTCAGACCTCTGTGACAGCACTGCGCTTCTGTGAAGAGAATTTTCTTAAGTGTTTTTCAAATAGCTTTTTAAATGGCTTGAATCCTGAATGGGCTTAGCAGACTGACACACTGCAGAGCCCTGCAAACCAGCCAGTTGGCCAGACAGCTGTCTGACCATCCCTGGGGCAAGTCCCTGCGCTCACCTCCAAAAAATGCATCCCATTTCCAGTTAGGATCAACACTGACACAGAGACTTCTAGATAGATACCTTAGACCGGGTCTTCTGCCACATGTGATTCTTCAAAATCCAACCAAAAAGAAAACAGAAAAAAAAAAAAAAAGACAGTCATTCAGTCTAACAAAAAGTTCCTTTTAGAATCCTATTAATTTCCCTTGCTCCCTCCCAGGAAAGCCCCTTTGGAATTGCAGCATCCCCCTTGCCCGCAGAGATGGGGATTGTCCTCACACAGGGTTCTGCTTGGGGGTCTCTCACATCTCATCCAGACGAGAAGTGGATATTCCCCCATCTCCTCAAGTAAGTGCTGCCAAACCATGTTCCATAGAACACCAGTTCTGTTAAATGCCAAGAACAACAACACAACAGAAAGGAGGGCAGGAGGGGATCCGTGATCAAATATTTGGAGAATATATGGGGCTAAATTGGCAAATTCACTTCAGAACTTCTAATGATTTTTAATACTTAAATTTTTTGTGAACCTCTAAGAAAGGGATATAGTGGGGGGTATTTTCTAGACTTGACTGTGGAAGGAACCCTTTATTCATACAGTATCTCATGGATAAGCACTAGAATTGGGATGAGTTTCTTTGAAAACGCTACCATAGGCAACTCTCTCCAAAAATGAACTTGAAGCTGTATTCATTTTGAATATATTGTATTCATTTTGAATATACGCGGGGGTCATGGTTGCCACAATGGTGTTTTGTGGTGAGATTTCAAAGGGAAAAAAAATACTGCATAACTCCTTGTAGTGACATTACAGAGGATTTCTTCTATAGATTGTAAGTAAAATGCTAGATGCATGGTAATGCCTCCCTAAATCCTACTGCAATCTAATTGTCAGCAGGTAACATCCACCCCCTCTTTTCTATCAATCCTACTGCAAAAACACAGAGATAATTGGAACAAATCTCCTAGGTGACTCATGGTGAACACTGAGCTCTAACAACCCAGCCTAACAGCGGAAATGGGCTCTGGCTGAGACAACATGTACCGATATCCTGTGCTGGTTAAGAGATAATTATAAACACTTCTCTATGCCTCATTTCAGGGTCACTCTGAGAGATCAGGCATCCCACTTAGAGTGAATCAAGATCAGAAAGATTACTTTGATTTTGTTTTTGAAGTTCCTACATCTTTCCTTAGGTCCTTGTTGAGGAAGAGAAAAAGTCCAGGCTTACTGCTCTGTAAGAAAACACATATCCATCAGGGTTTGTAACTAGCAGTAACAAGATATCGAAGGTGTCCATGATGGAAGTGGGGGATGGATCATTTCCATAATCGAGGCAATCTGAACAGAAAGGACATACATGGCAACCTCACACTCCCCTTTTGCAGAAAGGGGGAAGATGGGACTGAATGTTAAGCAATGTGTTTTTTCCAAATGTGAACTAAGGATCACTGTTGGTCATGAGAATCTTCCACATACACTTCCAGGTACAATGCAGTGGTAATGTGTTTACTATGCCAGTGTCTACTTTTGTTTCTGGTCAGAATGATTTACTTATATTAAGTAAAACTCAGATATCACATATGCATTCTCTCACAAAAGCAGTAGCATTCTTCCTATTAATTCTGGTGGGGCCTTTTGCAATGGTGAGCAGTGGTATGTGTGGCTTATGGGGATCTATGAACCAAAGACATTTTTTTTAGTATTCCTTAATCCCCACACGGGGTAGCTTTCCAAAAGAACTCACAGCCAACATCAGATTACTTAAATATACGGAGACTTTGCTAAAGATACAGAGAACCGGTTAAATTCTACTTGGGAGAATTATACTTTCACTTGCCATCAACTGCAGTAGAGTTGAAGTTTCTGCTGGATTAAAATTTATTCATTTCCTGTGCTCAGCCATCCTAAGGCATTATTATTCAACTGTTAAATATCCATTTCATAATACCCTAAAGGTAACTGCATTTTAATTGAAGGGAAAAATGTATCAGTAGGTATGCACGTGGTTGCACATGCTTGAATGATCTGATGTGGATTGATTTCCTTTGCTCATGAATTAACATTCTGAGCAAGTCACTTCTGAATTACTTAAGAAATAGCAGATAAGGTCACACCCAGCCCCATGTCCTGACTCTATCACCAGCAAATACATAGAAGGGAGATACTGCTACACCCTGACTTCAAAATCAGATTTGGGAAATTTTCAGAACAACCCAAACACCGCAAACTAATTCCACTTTGGATCTGTACATCCAAGTAAACACTTCTTGCACCTGTTTATATTTTCCATTTGAGCCCCTTTTGTGATTTTAAAGATTTCTAGCACATCACGCCACAGCCCTCAGAGTTCCAGGCAGCAAAGCAATTTTTCTCTAGTCTATTCTTATGCTGAAATCTGACACCCAAGATGCTTCCTTACAACGCTTTCGATCTCTTCTAGAACGCTCATTGTGTCTTTTAACAGAGCACACAGGGGCCGGACCGGGAGGGTAGTGCCAGGGCACTGGATGGGGCAATACAAAAAAAAAAAAAAAAAAAAAAAATTGGGGGGGG
>NW_007730796.1:167308-171486 GCF_000696425.1 Galeopterus variegatus | reverse complement strand
GGGCCGGGGGGGGGAAAAAAAAAAAAAAAAAAAAAAAAAAAAATTGGATGGGTCAGTTTCCTGCCCATGTGGCAAGAGAAGGGCTTGGACTGAGAGTGCCGGCCGTCAGGACCACAGGGACTGTTGTGTGCTTAGGTGGGCCTGACCCCAGAAAGACAAAATAAGCAAGGATTATTAGGCAAAATGACCTTATTTGCTATCCACGGTGAGGTAGCTTGTGTAACCCACTCTCGAGCATGGATCCCGGTGTCTAGACAGATAGCTGGCTTGTTTCCTTCGGTGCTGAACTGCAATACAAGAGTGGCAATGTATGTGACCAAACGGTGGCCCCCACCACCACCAGGGTCTTTCTCTGTCCCCTTTTCTGTTCTTTATGTGATTGAAAGAGGAGGAGGAGATAAAGACAGTGATGTTGTCGGTCAGTTCTTCTCATTCAAAATAAAATTTTTTGTCCTGTTCTTTTAACGTAAGCTTAAATGCAGGCTAACGAGCAGCACTGAATTTTTCTCCTTTGATGTTTGTAAAAACTTGCTGCAAATAATGTAAAGACATGAAAATATGTTCATATATTGTAAATTGGAGGAAAAACAGTTACAGAATTGTATGTCATTTTTATTTTTATAAAGATTAGTTCATATATATGTATATATTTATGTATATACACATATGTATGAGAAAAGGGGAGAGAAGTAAGAGAGAAAAGGAAAAAAAAGAGAGAGAGAGAGAGAAAGAAGTAGGAAAATATACAAGAAAATGTTAATAGCTGTTGTCCCACAGCTGTGGAATTAGAATTACAGAGATTTTTGTTTCTTTTTTTTTTTTTTTGGTTTGTTTCTCTGTATTCCAAATTTTTGCAATGGTTGTGTTATTTTTGTTATAAAAATGCTCATGATAACCTTTTGAGTTCCTTCATAAAAACAGGACAGCAGGCTCCAGAGGTACTTTCCAGAGTTTAAATTTTATGATCTAAGTGACTTAGTTTTATTTGGAACAGTGGCTTTGCCAATTGGATCAGTAAATGAGAAGGAAAAGATTATTTTTGCACCATCAATTTCTCTGTGCAGCATTCTAAACATAGTAGATAAGGTAAATGAGAAATGCAAATCCTTGCTAAAAATCATATTTCACGGATTTTGAGAGTTTTGGGTGAAAGTGTTTTGTGCCTTTTCCTCCACAGAGCTCAAATGTAAAAAGAAGGCAACTATCAAAAACATAACATCCTCAACCACCAAACCACCCTGGAAAAGGGAAAGCCAGGAAAATCCAAGAAAGGCAGAGAAGAATCCAGGATTTCCTGACCCAGTTGTAGGAGAAACAGGGTAGAGGAAATAAAAAGAAAGGAGGGGAGTAAACATTAGCAAACGTACCCCAGAGTCATAAAATAGGCAAACCACTCCTCTGAGGCCTGCTTTGGGAAGAAAAGAAAAACACGTCTGGAGAAATCCATCTGTCCCAGTTAGTGAGTTGGTTCCCAGCCATAACGTTTCCAAATTTAGCAGGGAGTTGTGACATTACCTCTTTTTTTTTTTTTTTTTTCCTTAACAAACACTTTCTAGGAAATCTGGGGAAATAATTTTCACTCTTTTTCAGGGCAAAGTGCAAAAGCTTGAAATTATCTGTACCAAGACTGTCAGAGGTTAGAAACTGGAGGGGAAGAAAAGAAAAACACGTCTGGAGAAATCCATCTGTCCCAGTTAGTGAGTTGGTTCCCAGCCATAACGTTTCCAAATTTAGCAGGGAGTTGTGACATTACCTTTTTTTTTTTTTTTTTTTTCCTTAACAAACACTTTCTAGGAAATCTGGGGAAATAATCTTCACTCTTTTTCAGGGCAAAGTGCAAAAGCTTGAAATTATCTGTACCAAGACTGTCAGATGTTAGAAACTGGACTAAAATCCTAACTTTTTTTCAGCTATCACCTAAAAAAAAGTGCCTTCATTTCAGGGCATTTGCTTCAGCCGTTGCATACTGCAGGAATTCTTTAATTTTTTTTTTTTTTTCTTTCAGTGCGGCACAGTGCTAAAAAAAAAAAAAAAAAAATAGTTCTTTTAAAGGTGGGCTTAAAAAGGAAAAGAAAAAAGGGGGGCAGCGAACTCCCACCCACCTTGATTAATTACAGAATACTCCCCAGCACCCCCACCCCGGCCCCGCCCCCCCTTCCTCGGTTCCTATTGGCCCGTCTGCCCTGGTTCCCGGGCCCGCATCTATCAGGACCAGAGCGTGAATTCACTCCTGCAGACCTGCGTCAGCTTGCGCAGGGAGAGAGAAAGGAAAGGGGGGTGGGAGGGGAGTGTGGATGCTCAAAACCAGCAAAGACCGGTTAGAATGGAAAAAAAAAAAAAAAAAAAAAAAAAAAAAAAAAAAAAAAAGGAACCGCTCTGAAGGGCGAGCTGGGACTGCTGGCCAGCCTGGGAGGAGGGGCATTCTAGAAGCATCGGACGGAAAAACCGGTGCTGCAGCGGTGTACCTTGAGCACATTCATGGGCCGCTTCTCAGAAGAAAATCCAATATTCACTTTGCTCACTAGACCAGGGTGCTCACCCGCGAGATTATCCGTGTCTTGAGAAATCTGAAATGTGTCAAATGAATAAATAGATATTTGCAAATGAAAGGTCTGATGCGTGCATTAGTGACTTTTCCCTCGCCTCCATTCCCATTCCCTCGGGATGCGAAGGGGGGGGCGGGGGGGGCAGGGGACGAGGCCGGTGGGGACATTGGAATCCGAACTAAGAAGTGATGAGTCACTGGCAGCCGTAGAGGCTGGGGAAGAGAAGCCTTTTGCAGCAGTAGAGCTGGCTCTTTCCAGTTTTGTGCAAAACAAAATGGCATTCGGCTGGTTTGCTTGTGGTTTCCTCCGCTCAGCTCGGAGTTGGAGCTTTTCTAGCCACAAAGCTCCTCGCCCTCACTAGCAAAGAAACACACGTGGTAATGGCACCAAAAAGATGGACTAGACGCGGGCGCTGCAAGACGCAGCGGGGCTACTTCAGGCCAAGGACAATGGGGTGCCTCCCGGAGACACACTAAAGCCACCAGCTGCTCCGGCTCCTGTTTTCAAGGTGGATTGAAATTCTGTGCCTCTGTCCATTGCTGGGATTGAGACGTGTCTGGGCGCCTATGGAGAATAAGGGTGGAAACAGCCCCTCCAGCTGTCACCAGCATTTGCACTCCCTGGGCCTGGCAAGGGAGAGAGCACACACGTTTCTCCACTCTGGTTTCTTCCTTACTCTCGTCCTGGTCCACCGTGCCTTATCTGAAACCTTTAGGGCTGTATATATTTAAAATTAAGAATTTTTTTTTTTGAGGGGGGCTTAGAAAGGTAATAGGAAGTATATATTGTATACTACGCATGTGACATTGCTCCATATTTAAACTCATTAATATTTCTTGGAGTGAAACAAGTAAGTAGCAAATCAGTTCAGGTCAGATTTTGCCCCCAAATGAGTTTAGGTCAGATCAGGTTTTGCCACAAAAATAAATTAAGGAAAAATTTTTTCAGGGCCGGCCGGGTGGCGCACGGGAGAGTGCGCCGCTTGGGAGCGCGGCGGCGCTCCCGCTGAGGGTTCGGATCCCATGTGGAGACCGGTTCCCGCTCACTGGTTGAGCGCGGTGCGGGTGCGACACTGAGGGTTGCGATCCCGTTACCGGTCAAAAAAAAAAAAAAAAAAAAAAAAAATTTCAGAGTTCTTTGCATTTTAAAATTGCTGATTTGGAGACTTGGTGCCGACCAGATACCTTCTCTGGGCTCTTTCCTGCCTGCTCCCCTCCTCATCCGTTATCCCTCTAAATGCATCCCCTCATCCCCCCTTCTGCCCCTCAGCCCACTCCCAAATCAGTCAGTGCAGATAGACCCCCAGTGGGCCCTAACAAAAGCTCTGTGTCCTGAAGAGGTAAACACAGCACTCCACTGGTACAGAGGTGGCAGCATGGAGTACCAGATGCGGGAAGGTGACATTCTTCACAGGACTGACAAAGCTCAGGAAAGACAATAGAAACTACCTAAGACTTTGCTTTTTTTTTTTTTTTGTCAATATACAATGTAGTTAGTTATTGTGTCCCATCACCAAAACCTCCCTCCCTCCTCCCTCTCCCCCCTCCCACCCAGATGTGTCCCCTCCTTTTTCTCGTTGTAAGAGCTTCAAAAAAAAAAAAAGTTGAGGTTGTTAAATCTTCCTCTCCCCCC